>NW_022280085.1:1812581-1821830 GCF_004355925.1 Anarrhichthys ocellatus | reverse complement strand
CAACTAAGGAAAATCCCAAATTCAGTATCTCAGAAAATTAGAATATTGTGAAAAGGTTCAATATTGAAGACACCTGGTGCCACACTCTAATCAGCCAATTAACTCAAAACACCTGCAAAGGCCTTTAAATGGTCTCTCAGTCTAGTTCTGTAGGCTACACAATCATGGGGAAGACTGCTGACTTGACAGTTGACCAAAAGACGACCATTGACACCTTGCACAAGGAGGACAAGACACAAAAGGTCATTGCAAAAGAGGCTGGCTGTTCACCGAGCTCTGTGTCCAAGCACATTAATAGAGAGGCGAAGGGAAGGAAAAGATGTGGTAGAAAAAAGTGTACAAGCAATAGGGATAACTGCACCCTGGAGAGGATTGTGAAACAAAACCGATTCAAAAATGTGGGGGAGATTCAGAAAGAGTGGACTGCAGCTGGAGTCAGTGCGTCAAGAACCACTACGCACAGACGTATGCAAGACATGGGTTTCAGCTGTCGCATTCTTTGTGTCAAGCCACTCTTGAACAACAGACGGCGTCAGAAGCGTCTCGCCTGGGCTAAAGACAAAAAGGACATTTTCCAACAGGACTTGGCACCTGCACACAGTGCCAAAGCAACCAGTACCTGGTTTAAGGACCATGGTATCCCTGTTCTTAATTGGCCAGCAAACTCGCCTGACCTTAACCCCATAGAAAATCTATGGGGTATTGTGAAGAGGATGATGCGAAATGCCAGACCTAACAATGCAGAAGAGCTGAAGGCCACTATCAGAGCAACCTGGGCTCTCATAACACCTGAGCAGTGCCACAGACTGATCGACTCCATGCCACGCCGCATTGCTGCAGTAATTCAGGCAAAAGGAACCCCAACTAAGTATTGAGTGCTGTACATGCTCATACTTTTCATGTTCATAATTTTCAGTTGGCAAAGATTTCTAAAAATCCTTTCTTTGTATTGGTCTTAAGTAATATTCTAATTTTCTGAGATACTGAATTTGGGATTTTCCTTAGTTGTCAGTTATAATCATCAAAATTAAAAGAAATAAACATTTGAAATATATCAGTCTGTGTGTAATGAATGAATATAATAGACAAGTTTCACTTTTTGAATGGAATTAGTGAAATAAATCAACTTTTTGATGATATTCTAATTATATGACCAGCACCTGTATATGGCACTAAATAGTGCAAGTTAGATATTATTGTAGTGTTCCGGACGTTTGCCCGAGGAGATTTTCTCAATCTGGACCTTTTGGAGTTTTAATTGAACACCCCTGGTGTAGATGGAGCAAAGAGATGATGGGGGAGGACTGAGTTTCAGTTTGACAGGAGGAAGATACAAAATACAGGAGAAGAGACCAAGAGTTTTTCTAGACAATGCTCACACACGCATGTGTGATGGCGTGTGTGCACAGTTGCGTGCAGACAGACATCCACAGACACAAAGTCACATAAATGCACGCACATATGCATGCTCGCTGAGAAATGCACGCACAAATGCGCACATCTAAGCACCCCCCCACACACGCACACATGCTCTCTCTCAGCGGGCCGATAATTGCGTTCGCTGGCAGAGAAAACGGCGGCCATGCATAGTCAATGAGAGCCGGTGGAAACAATGAGCACACAGAGCAGATGATTACTGTAAATAAAATAATGGAGCGGAGGAGGACGCGGTGGCGCTGGCACGGACTGAAGCGGGGGGAGTGAGGGGGAGAATGAGAGATCTGGAAAAGAAGGGGGAGAACGGGCCGGAATGAGGAGGGAGAAGGCACGGAATAAGTTCCCCACTTTATTTCCATTCGAAATACGAATAAGTGAATTCAGACTAACTGTTTCACCACATGCGCGGAGCACTTTGGCAGAAGAAGGAGCCGTTTCCTTAAACAACATGTCAGAGGGAGTGTGGTGATTCCATCAGGTGAACGGGGCGCCGGAGGAGCCGAGGCGAGGGATGAAGAGTTTGACACCAGTAATGACTCCAAGATGACGTTCAAACGCTTTCTGTCTGGCTGTCAGGCGGTCCGCTCCATGCTCTCACATTGCACCAATGTCTGGAATCCGCTCGCCCTGTCCGCGTCCGTTGAGGGTTGATGTCCGTATATAAACCACCGCAATGTAAATAAACGCACTCGCTGACTCCAACGTTGCATTTCCGTCACATCTTGACAAACTCGTATCTACAGTTGAACAATCTGGGAAGAGCGACTCAACCTTGGGTTATGATTTGTTTTTGTTTTTTTATTTCAGTGTCAAGAATGACCTTTGGTGCTTAATAACCCTGACAGACTTCTTTGCCACATGGGGAGCAGCAGAGTGATCTGTAAACACATCATTGATGGACGGGTTTTCACCTGATAGAGTTGCCATGGTGATCGTATGGCCTTACAACAACATCCAGCAAATTCAGAGCGTCATTGGCATTTATAAAGTCGTGTTTCTGTCTGCCTGATGAATGAAATCATTGTGCGTTTCCTTCCGCTACGATACGATCGTAGACTGTTTATAAGAAGTGGATGTAGTGACTGTGTCACAGGTGGACAGCCGTTTTGAAGCCGTTTTGGCATTGCAGTTTTCGACATTTAGTTTTTTTGCAACCAGAAGTGATGCGAGAGGGCGGAGCTAAGTGCAACCGAACACTGAATTAGACATTTATGTTACGATTTACTTTAATGAACGGAAAACAGGGTGAAAGGGTTAAAGTTGTGACACAAAAACACGGACAACTTCCAGGCCGGATAACGGCGTGGTACCGGCCTGTCAATCACAAGGAAGCCCCGGCCTAAAGCCCGCCCTGCTTAAAGGTCTATTGGACTCTAAACGGCACCATCATTTACTAAGTATCCGTGCACCTTGTGACCCCAGGCTGGTTAAATAAACAGGCTTAGACTTCACGACAGTCATTAGCTCATTTGCACTGATAAAATCATCTTAGCCCGGAACGTCCTAATCTTACTGCCCTGGCTTCGCCCGCTAAGCCCCACCTCCGTAGCCCTGCTGATCGGTGAGATTTCAGCTCCTGATATAATGCAGCATGTACTGTATACAGTGCACCGTCGTGGATTATCTCGAGGCCGCTCATGTTAAACATGCACCCGGTGAACTGTAAACATCCAAATGTCAGCTGTTACAATGCCGCCCCCCACCCCCCCACCAATCATATAGCTGCAGTGTGTGCCTGTGATTTCCTGCAAGGGCAAACTTCACTTTTGCTCTTTTTATTGAGTTGATATTTGAACTCACAGTGGAGGTGTTTCCATTGTCGATTATGAATTCCCAGCACTCTGTGCCTTTCGAACCATGCGACGAACATTTGTAATATTTTGACAGGATGTGACTTTCTTTAAAAGGGTCGCTGATGTTGAGAAGCTACCAAGAGGATGCTAGATTTTAAATAGCCAACCCAGCCCAGTGTTGACGACTCTTTTTCCAACTCTTTTAGCAGCATCAGCTCCAGAGGTCGCCAAGTCTAGTGAGAAAGTCGCCTAGTCGGCCCCGAAATAATAGTTATGAACGCAAACAACGGACATGGCTGTTAGTCCTCTTAGCTGTCAAGCTAGCAGCTTGTGGAAGACTGCGGTGACGAGTTCACAGTAGACAGGAAGGTTATTAAAGTCCAGCGACAGCCACAAATACCAGATTTTTATCCTCTTTTTCTTTTGTTTTTTGGCATAGCATTTGATTTATTGATTGGCGTCTGGATTTGAAGTGAATATTAACACCATGATAGAGATTGAGAAGATTAAAAGCTTCGGATGAGCTACTTAACGGACCTTGAAGTGGGAATGTTTTGCAAATAAATTGGATGTTTTCAGTGGATACTAGCGTGTAGTTGCTGTCCCCCGAGCACAGCTACAATTAGATTAGTCTGAAAGGACAATCATTTTGGGCCACTCCATCTCTTTTTGGCGCGCGCTGACTGTTTTTCTTCCCCCTGCTGATTTTGCCGATGCAATTACAGAGCGAGTGATATAGTGGGAGGAAGAAGAGGGAGGGAGGTGATATGGAGGAAACGGGGAAAGAGCTGGAGAGGGAGGGAGGGAGAGAGAGGGAGGGAAACAGATCTTTGATCATGCTGTGCTGCTTCCTCTCTCCATCTAATCAGCTTGGACTCCGTCCAACGCCCCCCTACTCTGAGGTAGAAGTGTGTGTGTGCGGCCGTGCCTTTGACTTAGTGTGTTGGAGAAAATATGTTGGGAGAACATGTCTCACAAAGACTGAGGTATGTATTTGTGTTTTTGATGGTTAAATAGACAGCACGTAATCGTGTGTGTGTGTGTGTGTGTGTGTGTGTTTTGTAACACCCGTGTCTGATCTCTTAATTGCCCTGTTTCCAGACAGACTGGATCAGTATGTACACAGCGGAGTGGACATACTGATCCGTCTGCAGTTAATGCACATTACATTGATCTGGGGTCACACTGGGTTACATTGATGGGGTCGAGTCGAACTTCTCAGCACCTCTTACCTCCCTACAAATAATTATTTTTTATTTCATGGCTTTATAAATTATCTGCGGGGGGGGTTCTCCTTTTTTTCAACTTCAAGTTTTGTTTTAAAAATGAAGTTAGAAATGTAGTACGCTGGCATGAAAAAAAGAAAAGAAAATCCATCCATCCATTATCTGTAACCGCTTATCCTGTTCACGGTCGGGATGGGGGGCCGGGGGAGGGGGGGCTGGAACCGAGCCCAGCTGGGCAAACTATGCATAGAGACAGACAACCAATCACACCTACGGGCAATTTAGAGTCATCACCTGACCCAGACTGCACGTCTTTGGACTGTGGGGAGAAAGCCGGAACAGGCTCCGTTTTATTGAAACATGCAGCACATTAATAATGCTTTGTACTCGACATACACACACTAATATTCAGCCTCGATTTGAGACTTAATACATTAATAAAAAAATCCTGTGATTAGTCTTCGTTGCTCTGTGGAACTCTGACATCTTCCTCCAAACTCAACTCCAGGCAGCAACCAGTACGTCTCAGTGCAAGATCTTTTAACTTCCTTGTCGCACAATTAACTTAAAACAGGCGTTTTTAAAGTCTGTCAGGAATCCGAAGAAGTAGTCAACAGCGTCTTCCTCTGATTTGGGGAATAATTATGCTTTCGGAACTATGGTTTCCATCATTTAGGGGCTTTGGTGGATGTAAACAGGAAGTATAGTGTTGCCATGTTGTTAGCTGGCGGCAACGACTTGAGCCATGTGTTTTTTCTGTGTATGCCCAATCAGAAGGTCCTGTTTGCGCGCTCAAATTGATGCATGCAGACGATCTGAACACAGCTCGGTCAGACTCAAACTACCCGGAAGCGCTCCAGCTCTTATTGATACTAATTGTCACAATTAGCAAACAAATCTTGACTGTGAAATAGTTGGTGTTGGGTGTGTGTGATTAGTGGTCTGATCTTATCTCACACACTCTGATGCCATCTACTGTCACATCTGGAGAAGTGGAGCTCAGCCGTCTTTCTTTCCTCTGGGTTTAAAGCAGCTTGGAAAGCTTTACTTTACAAAGTAAACCCTATTTTTTGTTTCTTTCTTTTTTACTATCAGCAGATCCCATAAAAAAGACCCAAAACGGACAAATTACATTGAAGTCGGTTAGTAAAGTGTCAGTCAATGAATTGCTGAACATTTTCACAACCAATTAATCGGTAAAGTAATTTATTCAACAAAGACACAAAATATTCTCTGGTTCCAGCCTCTCGAGTTTGAAGGTTTTTCTCTGTTTTGAATCCCTTGAATTAAACATCTTTCTTTTTGGGCTTTTGGTCGGACAAAGCGAGCAATTGGAGGACGTCACATAGGGCTTTATTATCAAACTGGGCTTCACAATTATCACAATTTTCTGATATGCGAAAGACGAAAAGATGAATCAGTTAATCATAAAGATAACACATGAATTGATCGACAGTGAAAATAATTGTTAGTTGCAGCCCCGGGTGACATTATCGCACACAGTGAACTAGAGATGATTGGATGATTAACACGATAGTCCATCGACAAGAACTTAATCATCGGGTATTCTGAAAATAGATTCTTTTTTTTTTCAGGTAAAAGGAGAAAGTCTCAGCTTCTCAAATATGTGAAGAATTGTAAATATTCTCTGATTATTATTTTTTCACTGTAAATGAATGATCTTTGTGTTTTGGGAGTGTTGGATGGACAAAACAGGACATTTGAAGACATCACCTTGGACTCAAATCAAAAAGTACTCCTAATGCAGAATCTAATATTGTCAAATGAATGTAGTGAAGTACAATATTCCCCTCTGGGTTGAAGTGGACTAGAAGTAGAACGTTGCATAAAATGGAAATACTCAAGTGACCCAGCTTGATGCATTTAAATTGTACACATTTCTTCTTCCCGGAGAGCTTGACCCCGAACCCTCCTAGAGGGTCCAAAGGCCCGCCCACCGCAGTCTCACACAAGTCCCGTGGGAAACACTGCGCGTAGTTGTATAAGTACACAAATGCATTGTGTGCATTTTCGCTAAGTGTATGACTCAATCTTCAGGGACTCAGCCTCTCCTCATAAGCATTTTTTTATCCAGTGGTCCAATGATGTGAGCACAGCCTGTAATAGCCAGGCTCTGTGCAGGAAACCAGGTCAGCTCAGGTCACATGCGGCCGGTGTTGTGGTGACTCTGGTGCCCTCTTCTGGCACTCTCTGCTCCTCGCATGGTGATATGCATGCAGCTGAGGTGGGGCAAAAAACATGTGATGTAGTTGTCGTTTTACTCGTACAGGAAGAGGTTGTTTTTTGTTTTTTTATCTAATAGTGAGTTGACACATTTTTAAAGGATTCTTCTGACACAGCCACTAAACCATGACCAGACTAATATTTTAATCTCTGGCAAGTGTCCACGGGGTTAGCAGGATAATCCGGTTATGTTATTAATAATGATTAATAACGAGGAGGAGGGCATCGTTTTCATGAATTGCATAACATTACTAATAAAAGCCTGTCTAGTAAGACCCAAAGTATTCAGCCTACTGGAGGAAGCTCGTGCTTCCTTTTAATTTGATTTGATTTAATTTCACTGATAAGGACATCGGATCATACTCATGTCAGCCAGTCCCAGTCAAGTGTCCTCCTTAGTCATGGTATTAAACAAAATGTTGATTGAGTTATTGAATTATCAATCAATTATCATTAAGTGAGTTTCCTTCCTCAACATTTAGGTGCCGTTTTAGAACATTTGAACGTCTGGAACTTGTACAAACAATGCTGTGCTTTTCACATTGTCCAGTGTTCCTGATTGTAATGACTATAAGAATGAGGTGTGTGAGTCTGATGTAGCAGGTATGATGTTTACCATGTTAGCATGCTAGCATTTGGTATTTATCACTTAACAGCTAAGGCTGATGGGAATGTGATAAGTTTTGCAGGCGGCAAACTCCGGGTCAAAAAAATGAAGCCAACGTAAAAGTGCCGTGAACTTGCATTCTCTCTAATGTCCAGCAGGGGGCAACTCCTCTGGTTGCAAAAATAAGTCTGATTGTATAGAAGTCTATGAGAAAATGACTACTTCTCTCTTGATTTATTACCTCAGTAAATATTGTAAACATGAGTTTATGATCTCGATCTCTAGTTTCAAGTCTTCTTCCACACTGCATGATGTGCTATGATTTAGGGCGGGGCCACCTTGTGATTGACAGGACGCTGCCACGGCGTTGTCCATGTTTTTGTCTTGTGTTTTCAGTTCGTGAAAGTTAGTTGTAACATTTTGGTCGCCTAAAAATGCCTTTCTTAGCGTTGGGACCAAAAACCAAGATGGCGACGGCCAAAATGCCGATTTCTAGGCTTCAAAATGGTTCACAATCCAATGGGTGACGTCATGGAACGTAGGAATAAAATGTTGGCCTGATGGAGCAGAGGATCCCGAAAAGTTGTTTTAATTCGTCTTGAGGGAGAATGTCCGTAATAAATCAGCATTCCATCCAACAGTTACTGAGACATTTTACTTCACCTCAGGTGACTACCAAAGTCACTGTCCTCTGGGGAGCACGAATGTCTGTATGAAACTTTATAGCAATCTATCCAATAGTTGTTGAGATATTTAAGTCTGGACCAAAGTTTTGGACCCATCGACTGACCTAACAACAGACATCGCCATCCCTAGAGCCTAGCTGACTAAAAGCATTTCAAAAATCCTTTAACCCACCTCGAAACCTCACTAAAAATCAACATGTTTGCATTTTTTTGTGCTCAAAAAATCTTCTTGGGAACACTTTTAGCGGTCCACACAGTGAAAAACAAGCTTAAAAGCAAGTGTATGCATTGGCTTGCGTCTGTCAGAGAATGACACTAATAAAAACACTAAATAATAAAAAATGGGGGAAAAAACCATGGAAATTGTGGAGAGCAATTTACCCCAAATTCCTTTCAGAGGACTTGTAAGTAGCTTATAGTAAATTAGATTTGCTGGAGTATGTCTCCTCTAATAGGCGCTGGATTGTAGTGGCGAACACAGGGCCTGTATTGTGAAATTAGAGCAGCCTCTGTGAAGTCCGAATCAAAATATGTAATGAGGAAATTGAGGAATGAACCGAGACAAAAGGATCTGACCTGTGGAGTGTTGTCCCTTTAAGTTGAAGATGATGTGTTCCTCACTCATTCCTCAGTCTTAAACTCATTCATGCCCTCTTTCAAAAGACTTGTAACAACTTTTGGTCATCTGAAATTGAAATGTTAAATGCATGTTTGCAGCATAGACTGTATATAAGAAGTGGACATAGTCATCGTGACGTCACCCATTGGTTTGTGGACTTTTTTACAGTCATGCATTTAGACGGCAATGCTAAAAATATTTATTTTAAAAGCACATCATTATCAATTCCAGGTCTTACTGGAAAAACTGCACGCACATCTCTATAAACACATTGTGAATTTTCTGTGAATACATGTTAATGTCACTATGTGTCTGTTTCTTACTGTGGCTTCTCTCTCTTTGCCCCTCCAGCTCGCTTATGCTTCCACTGATGTCCCGCCCACCGTGTTCCTCTCAGCCAACCGCTGCCCAGATTCTCCGATGGCTGTCTGTTGAAGGGGCCGCCGGCGAATGCTGAGCAAGCTGGCGAGGTCGAGGTCCGCCTCATTGTCCTGTGATTGGCTGCCGGACGGGACTGAGGCTACATGGAGCCAATGTCCAACAAGCAGGATAGCAACTCATCAGAGGGAGACGAGAAAGGGTGAGACTGTGTGTGTGTGTGTGTGTGTGTGTGTGTGTGTGTGTGTGTGTGTGTGTG
>NW_022280085.1:1811422-1812571 GCF_004355925.1 Anarrhichthys ocellatus | reverse complement strand
GTGTGTGTGTGTGTGTGTGTGTGTGTGTGTGTGTGTGTGTGTGTGTGCGTTTTGACCAAACCGTGATGGATGCTACATCTGCATGTGTGTGTCCTTTATCTTTGATGTAAAGCAGAGATTAACAATGGATTTGACAGAAGTGATGGATGAAAGAATACTTGCATTGACGGATGGATGCATGGATGGACGGATGGAGGGATGGATGCATGCATTGACAGATAGATGGATGGATGGAGGGATGCATGGACAGTTAGATAGATGGATAGAGGGATGCATGCATGCATTGACGGATGGATGGATGCATGGATGGATAGATAGATGGATGGATGCATGGACATATATATATATATATATAAGGGGGAGTTATGAATGCATCAGACTTGATGCTTTAATGAAAGGGAGAACAAACGCTCAATAACAGACGAGCGCTTGTGCAGCGTGAGCTTTATAAATAGAGAAACGGGCTGGATCGCTGGGAGGGGAGGGGTTCAGTGTGTTTAGTGTATTTTTTTGGAGAGGTAAGACGGAACACTGTCACGCTGCCATCTGTGCTCTCTCCATTTCTCCGGCACGTGCAGTCACACACACACACACTGCCCTCACCGCTTCATTGAATAAATTCACTGAGGCCGAGTTTACACCGGATGAAGAAGTGAACACAAACACTGAGCAAGTTCAATCCCACGTTAAGGAAGCCACAATGTGTTTAGTAAAATAGATTATAAAAATAGATAAACAAAATAATTTCAGTTTTTTTTGTCAGTTTTTTATTTCACAGCAGGCATTTTTACGTCAAATATTTTTGTTTTACAATGCCATTTTTTCCCCCAATACCACTTTTATTTTGAGTTGTATCACATTTTATTAATTTCATACAGTGATGTCACTTTTCATGTCCCCTGCCTCGTAAGCAAACGAGCTCCACAACCGCTGCCAGAGTTAGCCACTTAGCTCCTGCGAGTCCACCAATTAATTACAGGCTGCTGCTGTGAATAAGAGCACCCGTGTTACATTCCCCTTCACTGTTTCCCTT
The DNA here is from genome assembly GCF_004355925.1 of Anarrhichthys ocellatus. Classification (NCBI taxonomy): domain Eukaryota; kingdom Metazoa; phylum Chordata; class Actinopteri; order Perciformes; family Anarhichadidae; genus Anarrhichthys; species Anarrhichthys ocellatus. The sequence goes on along the minus strand of NW_022280085.1, from coordinate 1,811,538 downwards.
CATCATTTAGGTTTTGACAGAGTGCGTCAATGCAGGTAGTGTGTGTGTGTGTGTGTGTGTCGTACAGCCGTGTGTGTGTGTGTGTGTGTGTGTGTGTGTGTGTGTGTGTGTGTGTG
>NW_022280085.1:1810300-1811412 GCF_004355925.1 Anarrhichthys ocellatus | reverse complement strand
GTGTGTGTGTGTGTGTGTGTGTGTGTGTGTGTGTGTGTGTGTGTGTGTGAATCCATTTTAACATGCGAACATAGTTCCAGTCTGTTGTTGGCGTCAGTACACGGTAGTTTACAGAAACTTGTAGGTGCTTTTCATCCAGAGCGCCTCGCTACGGCGGGATATTGGGGCCATTGTAGGTCAAAAATATATAATTACGGAGCTATGGGGGGGGGGTGGTAATATTCCTAGAGAAAACACAGAATTTCAGAGATTAAAGTCATAAATTTAGGAAAAAAGAATATGGAAATTATCCGAGATTAAAGTGACAAATTAACAAATAAAATCTCATGGAACTCATTTCTCCACATGTTGGGCTGTAGTAGGAGCCCATCAACGTCTAAAGAGTTTGGAGGGCGGTGTCTTTTTTTTAGCACAAAGAGGGAAAGTTCCAGGGCTGGATTAAACTGTATATTTATCTGCTTTTCTCGTAAGCTGCTGCTATCGTTGGAATGTCCGGCTAACTAGCTCACGGCAGCAACGTGACTTGCTGTTACTTCCAGACCAAGGAGCACATCATTAGCCACCTCCTCTGGGTCTACATGTTGAGTGTTGAAGTGAAAGCCCTGTTAATTAACAGCAAATCCGCTGTGTAGTTCTCCCCGACCGGGTGGAAAAGGGTCCAAAGGTGTTACTATATCATCTAACAACTCGTTAGACGCTGCAACCCAAGAACGATGCTGCGTCTTTATCTCCATGTATTCTACACGATGTTTCTTTTACCTGGGACATGCACCTTCACCCTCCGCCGTTTAGCACAATGAATGTAGCCATCACGAGCATATTCATGAGCCTAGTACAGGGTTCTCATTCTGAAACGAGTCTGTGTCAAAGGTAGCAGAAAGTAGAAACATTCTATGGTCATTTTTGAAGGCACTTTATTGTAAAAGAAAAAGTGGCCTCTCAAATAAAAGATAGAAAGTAGTGAAGTAGGAAAAGCTGGCAGCGACTAGACACAGACCCACCCACCCCCTCTCTCTCTGGATGATGTGATGACTCACCGCTCACTGATATTGCTCTGCTCTCTACTGTGTGTGTGTGTGTGTGTGTGTGTGTGTGTGTGTGTGTGTGTGTGT
>NW_022280085.1:1797950-1810290 GCF_004355925.1 Anarrhichthys ocellatus | reverse complement strand
GTGTGTGTGTGTGTGTGTGTGTGTGTGTGTGTGTGTGTGTGTGTGTGCGCGCGTGTGTGCGTGTGTGTGTGTGTGCGTGCGTCCTCGCCTGTGGTTCCACCTTACTGAGTGCAGCCGTCATGTATATTGCAGGGGCTTCCCGGTTACATAAAGTGTCAGGGGATTTGTTATGAATGGAAGAGAACCCTTTTTCTCCTCTGCAAGGAAGCAGGATAATTACTGTTAGGGGTTGAAGATAAGCTTATTAAACCACATCTTACTGTACATCTCAGAGGTAGCTTTCTCCTCACTTATGGCCTTTTGCTGAGGACTAATTAATGCTACCTTTGCATTTTTTCCCCAATTAGCAGAACAGTCCATGAGCAGAAAATAAATCACCCAAAGTACATTCCTCCAAAAGCAATCGTTGCCCATCACATTGAACTGCACTACCCACTATCACTATATCAGATAAAGGCATTTATTGCTATGTTAGGGGGAACTTATAATAATAGCAAGGTAATTCTAACGAATAACAATATTCCATTCATATTTATTTAACCGCTTCATTCATTCATTTAAGAAACACAGATGATTTTGTATCAATCTGCAAAACGTCAACGGTTATGTTGTGCTTTTACGTTTTGTTCATTATTGTGTCACATTGAATGAGAACCATTTTAAATAGTGGCTGCCTTTTAGATAGAAGTTCTGTCTAACCTCGTCTGTGTTTCCCAGCTGCCCTGTGAAGACCAGATCATCTTGCTGAAGGGTTGCTGCATGGAGATCATGTCGCTGCGCGCCGCCGTCCGCTACGACCCGGAGAGCGAGACGCTGACGCTGAACGGCGAGATGGCCGTGAAGCGCGAGCAGCTGAAGAACGGCGGGCTGGGCGTGGTGTCGGACGCCATCTTTGATTTGGGCAAGAGCCTGGCTCAGTTCAACCTGGACGACTCGGAGGTGGCTCTAATGCAGGCCGTGCTGCTCATGAGCTCAGGTGAGGAATGAATAATGATGTTGTAGTGGGACAAGTTTCATTTGTAGTATTTAGCTTATCCGATTCTCACCTCGCGTCTTTACGGTCGGCGTTTCCCTCTTGCTTAGAATAAAAGAAAATATTTTAAAGCTGAAATATGTGAAATACAAGTACACCAATTTACATCACAAACCTGACCAAAATCAGAAAAAAACAGATCTAGCAGATTACTCCTGTGGGAATTACAAGGGATTAGAATCAGTTTCAGTGTAATCAGGTCCTGGTGGGATCCTGTCCTATAGTTGCGGCTCCGGATCGCCGTCACTGGACCAAATGGTTCAAAGCAAACTGGCCAGCTGCTCATTAACTGGCATGCCGCTGTCTCTGTCTGAGTCAACTGCGTTTTTCGATCGGGTGTTTGGATTTAGTCTTATCCATTTCGGATCAGGTCCCTTTTTTTTCTTCTTTTTTAATCAAGTAACATCAGGTACGGATAGTTTTCCTACAGGTCCATTTCAGTTTGGTCCATTATTTTAGAACAGGGACAAGCGCTTATAAGAGAAGTCCAAAGCTGAACCCCGGAGCATCAGGGAATCAGGAATGTGAGCCGTCCAGGCTTGTTTTGAGGAACTGGGATCAGCTAAATAAAGTCAGATACACTTACATTCCCTCTTTTATTGCAAATTCTCGTAAGCCAACCCTTCAGAAATCTCAAACTGTAATTGTTTTGTATGTGCCAATTGAAATTGGCCCGTAAAAGCAGATGGATGGAAGCGTAGCTGCAAGTGCTGCTATCTCCTCTGTTTTTAGCACAGGCATAGAAATGCCCCGAAAATACTTAAAGCTTGGGTAGCTAACATTGGAGAAATCCAGCAGGCCAGTGTTGCTAACCCTCGAAATGAAAGTAGCTAGCAGCATTAGCTCCAAAAGTCGCTAAATCTAGCGAGAAAGTCTTCCAGTCAGCAACACTGACAGCCCGTCTCTACAGGCCTCCCTCCAAAGCCACTCCCCCAAAATGATCATCATGGACGTAAAACAACAAACATGGCTGTTGTTTATACGATATATATAGACTAGAATAAAACCTAGATATTAAGCTTCTTTGCAAAGTTGAGGTGGAAATGTTGCAGAAATGTAACAAACGTAACCCTCTCTCTCTCACCCCCCCCTGTCGCACCAGACCGTTCGGGGCTGACCAGCATGGAGAAGATCGAGCAGTGCCAAGAGTCCTACCTGCTGGCGTTCGAGCACTACATCAACTACCGCAAGCACAACCTTCCCCACTTCTGGCCCAAGCTGCTGATGAAGGTGACGGACCTGCGCATGATCGGAGCGTGCCACGCCAGCCGCTTCCTCCACATGAAGGTGGAGTGTCCCAACGAACTCTTTCCCCCGCTCTTCCTCGAGGTCTTCGAGGACCAGGACGTGTGACTGGAAAAAGCGGTAAAAGCACTCAAAAGAACCCTGGACACATGAAAGGAAAGACCATTTTTGTGGGGGGGAAGTGGAGAAGGAAAAAAAACTGGATTTTTTTTTTTCTCTCAGTGTAAACGTGCCCTGTACCCTTTTTTTTTTTTGTCCTCAAACGCCCACCTATGGCACCAGCAAACACACACATGGACGTCACCAGTGAGAAACACGCTGTCATTTAGATTCCAAACACACTGCCATGAACGTACAGTCCGAACATATGCAAACACAACAAAGAGCTGTACTACACTACCGCAGCCTGAGGGGGTTTGGTTATGTCTCTACCCCCACCTCAGGGGGTCTCTGGCACCATTAGCTCCTCAGACGACCCCACCGTCATCTCCCACGCGTCCTCCTTAACCGCAGTGGCGTCCACCTACCTCCCCCCCACCTACTGACCTCTCCGTCTCACAAACACACAGACACATGATATACATATATACGTGCGCAGAGCACACACACCCCAACACTGTTACCTCATATGTCGTGAAATGTATTTCCACATTATTGTGTGGGTAGTGGCAGTCCGCAATTACCCATGTACCTCTCTGCAAGTGTTAGGGGAAGTTACAATGAGAACACTTTGTATGAAGCCCTTATCTACAGTGAATATTATATACACATATATATATATATATATATACATGAGACATTCTAATGCATTACAACAGCTGCTGTGTGCATTTTTACGTCTCATAACTGCAGTCACGAGACAAGTATGATTGTTAAAGGCTCAGCGACACTGAGCGTTAGAGGAGAAGATTGATGCTACGCTAACAGTGCGTTCACACCAAACGTGAGTCGGAACTTCTCGCGTGGCGGCAATTCAATATAAAGACGACAAATTTGCGTGATTTGACGCGACAAAGCATGAACTCAGACTTCTTATGCATCGGCATTGTCGTGTCGTTATTTCGGCGTCTTTTTTTATCCGTTTATTGCAATTCAATCACAGCCAAATCTGTTTATTTTGGGATCATACCGCTGCAGTTAACCAGCGAAAGCAGCTCGGTAAAATTCACAGAGCGGATGAACTCGCGGGGAAAATCCGCTTTACGTTTTAGTGTGAACGCACCGTTAAAAACTCTATCGTGCTAACATAGCAAACACTACTAGCTAAACGTCAGCAGTTTAAAGCAGCTACAATAGAAAAAATAGACTAGAAATCATTGTATTGTTATGATACACAATCGCTATAGGCTACATAGGAAGTGTTTCCACTACTTTTATTGTACAGTTTCACTTACTGTACTTCAAGAAATAGTTAAGCTACAAACTTACGCCATGAAGTGAACATTTTAAATCATGAGACATGCATCATGTTACTCATAACACTCATATACAGTTTATAAATAAATATATATATATTGCTAGAATACCTCTCCAACACATACCTCCTGTTTTCATTACCTCACACACACACACTTACACACAGTTGTTTTTTTGATGTGTTACCTCAGTCGTATTGTCGCTCATCTCCTCCCCCTAAATAACCAGACCGGGCTGCACCACACTTCCTGTCTCCGCGTGTGCATATGTGCGTGTACGTCTTCTCATCGGAGCTCCGCCCTGTTAATCACACCGTGGCCCCGCCTCCTCACCTCCTGCCGTCTTGTGATGGGTTCAGCGCTGGCACTTGGTGGTGGGAGGGTTGGCAGTGGGGGATGTCGTCACTTACCTCCTTAGAGTACTCCCCCCCACATACACACACACACACACACACACACTACCCACCCGTCACCTGCACCTGTTTCAAGTCCCGCCTGAAGCTGACAGATTCTACCTCACCTCTCATCTCAGTGCAGCTGCCTCTCCTCTGTCTGCAACACTCTGCCGACAGTCTGCAGCAGCTCTTTTTAAACGGGCCGTGGATCAACATTTGACAGCTGACATGGCAGACTCTGGCCTTTTTTTTTTTTCTTCTTCTTTTTTTTTACCACACACCACAAGGGACCGACAGTCACTTTGGATTCTGTTTTTATTTCGGAACCTGAAATGACAACGAGGACGGGGCTGAACTTGTGCCGATTGAACTTAAAGGAAACTGTCAGTGGAAGCCATTTTGGCCCCCGTTTGGGTCGGGGTTGACAGACTACTGTGGGTGGTGACTGGGAGATGAATAAATAAGCAAGTGAGTCGGCAGTATTCGCCTGTGGATACGGCCGAAGGGGGAGGGAAGCGGCGAGCGAGCGGCCGGGGCGGCTTGCGTTTGTGACTCAGGCCAAGCCAACGAAGCAAAACCGCCACGCAAAAAAATAGAAATGGACCCTCGTTCTTGCGCACACACAGCACGTCCCCAGATCCTTCCCTCGCCGTCGCAGCGGAAATGGACACCAAGCCATTCAAAAGACGTTGTAAAGCGGCGGCCCTATCCCGGAAACAAGCACTGCTGAAATAAGCTCCACCAACCATATCCCAACTTGCCATCCACTTTGAATAACTATCAGGTTTTTTCTGTTGCACTAAAACCACAATGTCTGTATCTCTTAGTAGCCCAGAACCCCCTTCCTTGATCCCCTTCCCCCACATGTTTTTCCTGCTTCTGCAGTCTTAACAATATTCTCTTATATATGTGTCTCTCACACACACACACACACACACACACACACACACACACGTGAAAACACACGCGGCCCGTTATCTCACCTCTGGATTAGCCGTTGAAGCCAGCGAGGGCTGCGACCTCAGTGTTACTAATCTACGTTGCAGGGTATTCAAATAGAACCGTAAGCACTGATTTTACAGGGATACACACAAGCAGCAGCAGCACACACACACACACACACACACACACACACAGCAATAGGATGATCAAGCCGTACAGTTCCACAGCAGCCGTCCAGGCCGGTCTGTGTCCGTACCGCACGTTGCTCACCATCACTGTGAATGAAAGCCACGCTGCGACCGGCTCGTGGCTCCAGACAGGGAACCGCTGGCTCAATAACTGACACGTACAATGTGCCTCACAGAGGTCGGCAAAACAAATATACATTATACAGAAGCATATATTTATAGATAGATAGATGGATATATATATATATATATATATATATGTTACAGTTATTGTACGTAGCATTAGCGCTATCAGCGGCTGAATTCCTGCTGCCAGCTCAAATCAGCTCATGAACCCGACCTACCGGTCACGTGGCTGAAGGTGCTGGGACTCAGCCGAGCCGACTGCATTGATATCCACAGAGTAATGATATTTTTGACGTCATATTGCATTACAGTGCTTGTTTGCCTTGTGGTGATCGCCAGCTAAACCTTTACCCACCTTCTTTCAGCATACCTCTGAATCATCTCATCTGGCACAAGAATTACCTTAAGCCCCCCCCCCTCCCATTACCTCGGGAGTACGAACATGAGATCAGGTTCCGGTCCACAGGGAATTGAGATTTGAGCTGGCAGCACAGTCTCTCTCTCTCTCTCTCTCTCTCTCTCTCTCTCTCTCTCTCTCTCTCTGCCAAATGATCACTAGAGAAATCCTCCTCCCTGTCCTCTTTACAAAAAAAAGACAGAAACACACCAGCACCACAGAGCACACTGCCTTCCACCACGATCAGTTGCACCAGCATAGCAGAGAGACAGACTAGTGGTCCATCACCATCCTCCATCCAGTCACCTCCACAGCCATTTCACACGGACGGCGGGGCTAGCGACGGGGATGCTCAGACGGCGGGCGAATCCAGTTGCCGCTAGCGTCGTGTGACAGAATCGAATTCGGGCTCGGGACAGTGCATTCAACCGCTGACTACCCTGTAGTCGCACCGACAAAGCAGCCGGGCACACACACAAACAATATAAGGAGCATCTAAATTCAAAACAGAAAACTGTATTCGCTTCTGCGCATTTTTAACGCGGCCTCGGTGGCGGTGCGCGAGGCGACGGAAATGCCTCCCATCGCAACAGCCACAGAGTCAATAAAAAACGCTGTTCTACGAGAGCAGCAGTTCTACTGTTCCACCTTCCACACAGCCCAGCTGCGAAATGGAGGAACCCTTTAGTCTCCCGTCTTTTCCGCACAGTGACCACAAAATTGTGTTCTCTCTCTTTCTCTCTCTAACCGTCTCTGAGATGTTATGTTACGTTTACAACAAACTAAAATGTGAACTTGATGCTAAGCTCTGCTGCTGCAGCATTAGCACAAAACGACCACTCTGAAAGCCGTTCCACTCTCATGCAACCTCTTTTTTCCACAAGTGAAGCTACTTTTAGTACTTACCCAGGGAAAACATCCATCTGTGACTCAGCAACATTCTCTTTCCCCTCGCATCTATTTCGCGTCCGTCCACCTCACATTCTAGTTCCCGTTCTTTTTACAACCCAGTCCTCTTTCTCTATTTATTTCACTCTGTTCTCTTAGTATGCACCTCCGTCTTCACTTCCTACACACTCACACACACATACACACTCTTTTGGTGGAGATAGTCGACAATCCCTGCAGGAAAAATAAGTCCACATGTGGAATGTAAAATACTGAAAATTGTACGATTTAAAGACACGGTGTGGAGTTCCACACTCATGTTGTTTTTTCGATGTTGTCGATGTTGCTTTCGTTGTGCACCAAGTGTTCGATGTTCTGCTTACTCGAGGGTGGCCGAGGTCAAAACCTCGGCCGTGCAACACACTAAGTCCTTCTTCTTTACTTCAGTATGTTTATAAAAGACTTGTGGCGCGAGGACTGAAGCAAGAGATGAAGTGATTTTGTTTTGGACAGCGAGAAAAAAAATCTTTTTTTTTGTTTTTGTTTTGTTCTATGATTATTCTTTAATGTCGTTATTAATTTGCATCTGATTTTCTTGGTAAGTGAATGTCCGTCTTTGTGTGTCGATGCTTTACTGTGATGAAATGGCTGTATATGCACTTTTGCGGACCATCGTCGGTGCAGTTGTAGCTGTAGTGCTCAGACGTCACCACAAGGGGGCCAGGGTTCAAATCACCTTCAGTTCAGCTGATAACTAAGAAAAAAAAAGATCCTTTCAAAACGGCCCGCTATTCCATTCATGCCTAATCAGATTTAACATTTAAACTTTTCAGTCGCCTTGAACTGGTGTTATAATATCTGATGAAATGCGTTGTATAATTTCATAATGGAACTATGCAATTCATTTCAAGGAATTGGCCCATTGGTTACATGTCTGATGGGACTTTTAGCACCGGAGCTAGCTCTGCAATGTGTATGCTAGCGCTCATTTAGGTGACTCGCGTTATTCAAAGGCACATTGCTTTTGCCATTTGATTGTTTGTAACTGACTTTAGGAACTGAATGTTCTGTAGTCTCCGCTATTAGCATTTTCTGCAAACAAGGTTTCCTCTCGCAAGTTACAAACACTCAACTTGTTGAAGGTGTTTTAGGTCCAATGCGAATGCTAGTCACCTATGTGAGAAGTCAACATATTGCTTAGCATGCACATTGCTTAGCACCATATCGGGTCAACGGGCCAAAGAGTCCCAATCAACGGGTCATTTCCATCTCCCAGTTTCACTCGATACTTTTATACAATGAGTGCATTTGATGTTCCTCGGGACTGTACGAAAGTGATCGGTGTTGGGACGGGGCTGGAACGTTATGTTTCACACCTTACGTACCTCACACAGCCACACATTTTCAGTACGGTGTCAATAAATGCATTTGTTTTTCTAAAGGGACTGTACTGTGGCGTTGTGAGGGGAGTCAAACACTTTGTTTATATACCCTTAGACCCTCCCCCCAACATCTCAAAATATTATAACGGTATTGGTACAACTTAATTCATCATTAATAAAATGCGTAGCAATAACAATTTAAGATGATGCACCATAATCTTATAATATAAATCTGGGGTGAGAAAACATTTTCAAAAGATAAATAGCACAGCGCCCCCTCCCTCCCTAAGAACTTCCACACAGTCCCTAACGGCTCATTATGGATGCTCACAGTATTGTTTTTACTTCCCGTACAATTAATAGGTTACTATTTTGGTGAAAATATTTTGTAAGTTTGTAAATCCATCCTCCGATTAGTTGAACTGAGAGTGAATGAACCTGAATCCTGCTTTCCACAGTTGCTTGGGCTGTATCACTTTGCTCATCGTACTCCTGATCTGAGTCAATGAATAAAAAAAATAATAACAAGGTTTCTCATAATCGGACTTGAGACCAGGGCTCATCTTGTGATGTATAAATCTGCAGTATATTATTAATCTCAATGTCGTGACAAGAATATTGCATTTCATGAGGAAAGATAATCGCCTCAACTTACAAAAAGGAAAGAACGAAACAAAAAAACACAAAATAGAAACCAAAAAAAAAAAAAAGTATACAACTATTCATACCTCATTGTACTGCTTTGTGCCAGAGTAAAGGAGGGAGAGTGATCAGTCTCAAGCAAAGAAAATCACCAGTGGTTTCTCAAAATACGGAACAGGACCCAACAGTGGTCTCAGGAAGGTCAATACGTGGCCCCAAATTTTTTTGCAGAAAATAATTTTATAAAAAAATTTGGTGGCTTGATTAGTTTGTCGGGACAATTAAGCTCAGAGCTCCTGGTCGACGCCTCAGCTCGTCCCTGAAATGTACGCTACACTGAAACAAGGAAACACTCAAAATGTGTCGACGGGTGAATTTGCTAAAACTGCTCACAGGATCTGTTCAGGTTGAAGATAAAAAAAAAAAATGTAAAAAGTTTGAGAAATGCAGCACTTACTTAATGTCCATAAGGAATCGTTAGCATGAAAATACGAAGCAATGCCTCGAGTATTTATCCACAGCTGGCAGATATTTATTCCATCTCTACATGTGTTCTGCCCTCACAAACCAAGAGAGGACTGATGCTTCATCAGGACAAGAGTTTGGGTGCAATGAGTTGTTTGGCCAAATTAAACGTTTAAAATTCCAAATTACGGTTTGAAACTTCGTCTCCTCCAGTGGCAAAGAAATCAAAATACGGTGCTCCCCGCCCCCCAAGAAAAAGCTCGGGAGAGAGACGACGATGACGACGTCGTCGTCTTCAAGCCTTCGACATCTCCTCAAGTGCAAATATGCAAATACACACTTGTGTTCGTGTGCTTTTAATGTGGGCCGGTAAATTGTGCCTTGAACCGAAAAGGTTTAGGACCCAAACGTCCCAAACCGCTATTCCCATGACAGAAATGTCCTTTCTTGTTTTTGCTCTTCGCTCTCTGTAGCGCCCCTCCACAGTGACTTTATACAGTAGCACGCAACCCGGCTAATTAGCGTATCTGAGTAGGCGTCATGCGAGGCCCCGCCCGCCCGCGCGAGCAGCCGGCTATTCCCTGTTCAGCCATAATGTGTATTTTTTATTTTCTTTGGCACAGCACAGTGTTGAATGTAAAGCTGAATGAGGTGGAAGCACCCCAGACGAGAGTTTGATGGTGTATTTTGTAATGCTGGTCGCGGGTTTGTAATGGGCACGGTTGTTGTTTGTCTTGTGTCCTGTGACAAATCATTCATGGCACAATCAGAGAATGGCATCTCAATGGCTCAAAGCTGTTTGTGTTTGTGGCTATGTGACATTCATTTTCAACATTATAAAATGATTTGATATCAGTTTGCCTCCTTTGTCTTTGTCAAGGTTTTTTTTAGAAGCCATTTTGGGTGCAGTAGCCTGAACACAAGAAGAAAACAGATTTTAGAACATGTACTAGTCATGGCACATGACTTGAACTAACACTAGTAACTCTGCAGAAGCTGCCGCTCCAAACACGACAGGCCATATGCAGCCTTCTTATTCAATTTAAAGTTTTTAACACCACATTCAAATTTTCATTGACTAATTTGATGAGATTGATGGTGTTAAATTGTGTGGACTGATCTTTGCATTCTTTGCAACTTTGTCGATTTTCAGCTGGTGTCTGCAATGATATTCAGCTTCCCTCTGCGTTACACAAAACGACTTGTCTCACGTCATGAAAATCGGCAAAGTTTCCATTTAAGTAAGCGCTACGCCCAGGCAGCAACCTCCGCTTCTGAAGAGTGAAGCCAATGCAGAAGTGCCCTAAACCTGCATTCTGTCTAATGGCCATCAGGGGGCGGCGACTCCAGTTGCAAAAAGAAGTCTGGTTGTATGGAAGTCTATGAGAAAATGACTCTACTTCTCACGTGATTTATTGATTGACGGGTCACTACCACAGCGTTGTCCAGTCTTTGTCTTACAACTTTAACTCTTTAAGTGTGATTTCAGTTCATGAAAGTTAATTGTCACCTAAGAATGGCTTATTCAGCGTTCAGTTGTACTTAGCTCCACCCTCTCATAGACACCCTTGTCTATGGTGATCCTGTATAGTTTGCTAACTTCTTAAAGTGCTGCTATAAAAGCCTCCAGACATCTGCGAAGCCTTTCCACAACATGTTGGGACCTGGCTGCTGGGATTTGCTCCCTCACCACTTCAGATTACTGTCTGACACAGTAATCCTCCAGCCTGTTGTTAGTGCTGCAGTAAAACCTCCAAGTCTGACGTAAAGGACAAAGCAGGTTGTTGTACCAGCTGTGACACAATGTAACAAAATCGATTTGATAAAAAGCATTAAATGCCACATGAAATTTGAATGTTTTCGATTCCGAAAGTATTCTTTTGATGTTCTTCATCTACGAAATTAAAGAACATAATTAAATGTGGTTCTCCCTGTAATTGTCCCGTGCATGCACAGTCTACATGGATTATACATGGGGTACTTTTGCTAAATTTAGAAACGGACTTCTAAATTATTACTGACTCTGAGATACGTGGAAGCCAGTCGAGGTCAAATTAGTTTTAGTGTTGTTGTGGAGCTGATGATGTAACAATGAGCAGCTTTGCTCTCCACCAATCCAAAGTCCTCCACAGGCCACCCACACCCCCGTCCGCCTCCCTCCGTCCCTACATCCCTAAACACAGAAGGGCACAGCTGGTAGAGCCGGCATGCTGCAGACAGTGTGAGGTAGAGGAAGAGAGTTTTACACTGACACAGATTGACATTACAGATTGTTGAGATTTTTCCCCTCAGCAGAAGGAAAAGTCCTTCCAGCGAGGCTCTAAAAATACAACGGTGTGTTTTGATGATGCTCATATTTACTGACTTTCCTTTAAAATTGTTATCGTTTCACGACTCCCTGCGATCTTTAATGTACTTTGAGATTAATGCTAGCATGGCATGCTAGGAATTCTTAAGTTGCTCAAATACTATGTCACTATACACAGTGGAGGCGTGTAACTGTTAACATGTCGAAAATCTACATAACAAATACCAGCATGTCTCAACATCCATTAGTTGGTAAAATGCTTGTTAACATGCTAGAGTTAGCATGTTAGCATTAAACTCCAGTTAAAGCTCAAATACAGATTAGAGTGGTACAATTTGAGTCCAGTTTTTAGCTTCACTTGTAGGAAAAATCTTAAATTTACAGTGTTTCAAACATTTTCACCCATCAAAAAATGTTCAGTGTTGTAATGAACAGATGCTAACCTCTGGGTTGGCACACACAAATACATCAGCCCTGCAGGACTTTATTGAAGGCATGTGATGAGTGGAAAATGGAGACGCATTTCTGCACCGTTGTTACGGCTGCACGATTGCATCACATGGAAAATATTTTAATGGACATTTTCCAAAACATCAACCTGACAAAAAAAAACATTTGTTTTCATATACTGAGGATCTGCATGGTGCAGTCTTACTTCATTACACACATCCACCTGACTCCCTCAAAACACTCTCTCTCACTCACACACACACACACACACACACTTTGCAAACAGCTGCCCCACCCCCATGCATTCATTCATGCAGACGGGTGTTGTGTAAGAGATTTACCCTGCTCCCCTAACAGAACACAACCTTGCATCAACTCCATGCGTCAGATTAGGAGAGAAAGGAGGAGAGAAAGGAGGAGAGAGAGAGAGAGAGAGAGAGAGAGAGAGAGAGAGAGAGAGAGAG
>NW_022280085.1:1742014-1797940 GCF_004355925.1 Anarrhichthys ocellatus | reverse complement strand
GAGAGAGAGAGAGAGAGAGAGAGAGAGAGAGAGAGAGAGAGAGAGAGCATGCATGAAAACAGATGAGAGGGCAAAAGACGAGAAGGGGAGAAATCTTAAGGGGAGGGAGAGAGGCCCCGCCATGGAGCTCAACCTCCAAAATCTGTTGTCTTACGACAGCAATCCTCAAATCATGTATTTGTCTCGGTGATATATCCTAGATCCGCTGTAGAGATGTTCCGATACCATGTGTACCTTCACGATACCAAGTACTGATCAGTCACCAGTGTGCTAAAAACAAAAAATAGGCCCAATTTTATTATTCTTTTCAAACAGCTGTATACTACTAACCCTGTACGGATGTGATTGCTATCTTTGTTGTAAGGACTGGCTCAGGTTTAACCCTTTTCTAAAACATGAACAAATACATTCAGAGAATGAATGCCATAAAACTTTATTTTATTATACAAGTTTGACAGATGACAAATATTGTCAAATTGCTGACATTTTGCCAGCTCTGCACCGGCCTGATCGGTACTGAGCATGTGTCACTCTGATGCGCAGGATGTAGGGACCGGGTAGTTGTTCCAGTGTAGCGTAAATGAGCTGATAAATGATATAACGTGGTATAGGACCCGATCCTGCTTTTTAAGTTATGTCGGAGGCATTTCTGATGTTGGTATCGGAACAACTCTCATGATGGGTAGGATAAACCTGATGGAAATAATATTGAAACAAAACATATGGTCGTCTTTCAAACGCTACACCCCACTTTGTAATCAAAGACATTTTACTAACTGGTTACCCTTGTATTAACTCATGTCCATGCGGATGGACTGTCCCTTTCAATCTTAAATGTGTAGTCCAACACACTGTACATAAAAACATAGTGTAATAGAGAAACTACCCCGGTAAAGTTGCATCAGTCTAAAACAGAATGTTATGCATAAAACATTTGTGCTGCACAGTAGTTGTGGCCTCTGATGTTTTTGCAGTTTGTCTCGGGGACCCTGCTGATCTCAGCACAACTGCAGTAGTCTTACTGCTCCCTCTACAGGACGGAGTGCAGACTAACCAGCAACATATCATCTATTAAACTACAGTATTAAGTGTTAAATCTTCAGAGTTAAAGAAGTAAACGATTGTTAATAAAAAACAATTATCCACTAATATTGTCTGGAACTCTGCTGAATGTCACCACAGCGATCAATAATAAGAAAGCGTTGTTTGTCATTTTCAGTTTATTCCTGAATGTATGAAAAGAGAGCGACAACAATCACCAGTGTCATTAGATAAAGTGCACTTCATAAAAGCTGTCTCGTAATCTGTGAGACTCAATGGTAGCCTACCGACACGACCAGTTACATCACATCCTGCTCAGTAATGCACATGATGATTCACAAGTCGCAGGCTTATTAATGCACCTTGTGACGAATACAGCGCACACAATAATGCAGACTCGGTAAATATATAGATATATATGTATAGATACATAGCTGTGCTAGCAATAGAATATGAACATTTTGGCTCACAGTTATATCACAAAGCATGCTTCTGTTCAATACAAAACTAAACACACAAGAACAACAAGAACACGTACATGTAAGCGCACTAATGTTGAAGTTACAATCAGAGGCTCTGGTGGCTTGGTTCCACTCAGTGGACCATTTGGCATTAATCTTTACGTCGTCAACACTGTGAGAATCTCCCAAAGTCAAATGAAGAAATTCTTTCAGGAAATACACTTCTGCGCTTTCTTGCCCAGAGTTAAGACGAGAAGATTGGCACCGCTGTCATGGCTAAATGTGAAGCTACAGCCAGTTAGCTTAGCTTAGCTTAGCACAAAGGCTTAAAGCTAGCCCGGCTCCTTAACCAGCTCCTGTGAAGTTCACTTATTAACATGTTGTATTTTGTTTGTTTAATCTTCTGCACGGTGTAACGACAATATGTGGTTGTTCGTGGGTAAGGGAGGTTACTGTGTCCGTCCCAAAAAACAGTCCACGACATTTGAGATATGAGATAAAAAATGTTAGTTCCTAGCTTTATAGCTTTTACAGGTTGTGTCATCTTTGACGGAGCCAGGCTAGCTGTTTCCCACTGTCTCCAGTCTTTGTGCTAAGCTAAGCTAACCGGCTGCTGGCGTTAGCTTCATATTTACAACACAGACATGGGGCGTTGCATCAATAGTCTTACTGCACTCTTGGCAAGGAAGTGAATTATAATTGAAGATATGATCAAAAAAAATATTTCCCAAAATGCCGCACTGTTCCTGCTGTGTTTATGACTTAATAAGAACAGGTTAAAAATAATTCGGACAATTGACATTTCTTTTCCAGGGAGTTTGTTGTTGTAACACTCATTTCGGCCACAGGAGGCTGAAGTTCACCACTACCCCATCTTCTAAATGGGACTAATAGCATTCATGTTTTCTTCCAGTTCTCCATGCAATCTAAACACAAGGCAAACATAGTGTGTGTTAGCAAGTAATGTAAATTAAAACTCACATGAAAAAAAACGCTATTAGTCTTTATTGAGAAAATGGGGCAGTGGTGCACGTCAGCCTCTTGTGGCCGTAATAAGTATTAAGAAAACCATTTTTTCCATCTGTTTCTCAGATTAAACAATTGAAGGAATTTAGAAACCACCTGTTCGGCTGTTCTTAATCATAAACACACAAAACAATTTAGATCAGACTTAGATGATCACCAGAAAAAAAAATGTCTCAGTTGTCTCTCCGGCCCTCTGTATCACCATCTTCAATTTACTATTAAAAATCAAATGATTTTGCAATATGAAATAGTGTCAGGACTTCCTATAAAGCACCAACAAGACAGCAGACACATTTTTAACTTGAGACAAAGTTCTGAGGCAGACTTGTAGACGGGTCAAAAGATTGTGCAGTTTTCTAAAAACATGTTTAGCAAAAGATATTGTAATATCATCCAATGGTACCCCTGAAATCTGAAAATCACAGTGTCCACTTAAAATCTGTGAGTGGCTGGGACTGAGACATGTGGCAGTGATCGCAGGAGTGAGGCCAAGACAAAGGGCGCAAAGGAAAGGAAAGGAGATGGAGCGAGAAGGCCGGACGAGAAAAGGCGGTGACCGTATCACAACAGTTACACCATTATGGTTTTTTAAAATGCATATTTACATTCCCTTTATACTTTGACATCGTGCTCTGGAGTAGTGAGCAGCAGGGGAACACACCAAACCATACAGAACATGAAATAAAGTAAAATATGCTTACTGATTATTTATAGTCACTTAGACCTGAACTAAGAGAGATGTAATATTCAGGATGTAAACACGCTGAGTAAAGTAGTGCACCTGGTATGATCAGCACACGGCATCACCAGTGTTACAATACTGTATGTTCGTGTCAAAGGTTTGCGTGTAGTATTTTGTACTATACATACATAGTGCCATCAGCCTTAGTCTAAGACAGAATGTCTATCCTCCCCTCTAGATCATCCCCTCACAGACCTGCGGCTCGTTAAATCAGTAGAGCGAGTGAAAGAAAGTGATGTGCCACTAAGCATACCTCTGCTCTCTCTTACGGACAGTCTTAGCTGCTTCATTAGTTCCACAACTTTCCCTCAGCAGCCAGCCGCTGGTTCAGCCGACAGAGCTGCCGAAGGAAGCCGTCGTTGGGTCCGATCTCTCGCTTGTGTCGCACCGTGGCCAGAGCGGCGTGGACGTTCATGTTCTGGCGAAGCATCAGGTAGGCTATGACCAAGGTGGGCGAGCGGCTGTAGCCTTCCCTGCAATGAACGTACACTTTACCTGGAGAGGACGAGAAGAGCGACCGAGGTCACGGCATCGTATCTGAAATATTACCGAGGAACATTAGCATTTATTTAGAAGCAAAGTTGATTCGTTTCGTGTTTCAGGTCACAAGTTCAAGTGCAACATTGACTCTCCTTTCAGCTAAGTTTTGGTTTCCACCAACTCCAGCTCTGTAGCTGCTAAATGTTCCACATTTTCACATAGCTAGCTGCTAACTAGCTGCTTCTGTTTATGCTAGGCTTTGTAGCTTTGGTAATAAAAGCAAGATGAAAACACAACTATTTATCACCTTATAAAGTGATGGCTAACGTATCTGTAGACTCTTGCCTATTTACACATCCAGCAGAATAGATTTGCATTGATTTAGCATCGTGTTTAAGGCCATTTTACAAAAGTAAGAGGCGTATTCTCTCTCTTTTAGCTCTGTTTTGGTCTCCACCAACTCCTGAGAAAAATGTCTGACTCTTTAGCTGCTAAATGCTCCACTATGTTCACCATGTTCTGTGTGCTGTCTGGTATTCTCACTGAAAATAGCAGCTCGCTGCAGCTGGAAACATGATCGATAAAAGCAGAGTTTAGGGCTGGAAAATCGAAACAATAAGCTACAACGAGCTGGGTTTGTCATGAGTGAATCCTTTCACATTACATATAGTCCTGTGATCCACTGTTTATATAAAAAATAAGGATTAGTGCAGCTTTAATAATGACCTTTAATTACAGCCTCTATCAGGACTGTAAGTATAAACACATGCATTCCTTCATGTTTTCCCAATGGGGGTATTTGACATCCATTTCATCTCGGCTCCGCTATCCTCTGACCTTTTCCATTTTTGTGCGCCAGCGCCTTCTCGATGAAGTCCGCTCCCTCTTCAAAGTACACGCTGATGTCGAAATGGTCGGTGTCGCTGGCCGGTACGCCGTGGTAGACGATGCCTGTGCCGGCGTAGAACTCAGCGTTGGTGTTGACGTGCATGAAGGAGTTCCCCTCCGCGGCGTTCAGGACGTGGGTGATGCCCTGACGCTTCAGACGCATCGCGTTCATCGCCACGAACCTGCATCCGATTGGTAAGCAAAACAAATACACACCAGCTGAGTAAGATATCAAGCGAAATCAACACTCGACACGGAACATTCACGGAAATTCATTCCAAGTGATGGCGCTGATAGCGTCATCACTTGCAACCGCTATCAGCCCCGTCTTAAAATCCAATTCACAAAAGATACCGCGCAATTTATATCGAAGCGCAAACACGCCCATAAAGTTTTGCATCAGATTGCAATTGTTCATGTGGCAAAGTATACATTTTGCCTTTGAGGCAAGAACATAGTAAGCAGAACAATGGCAGAGAGAAAAATAAATATGATCTCAAAGTTACCACCAACTCTCTGAAGACGCTGATCATTTCACTGTAACTGCGTGTGGCTACTAGTGCTTGCACTGATTTTGCAATTAGGCTCATCGGGAAAGAAAAGTACCAAATATGCATATTACAACATTTAAATATGCAAAATAGCACGAGAGCTTTGCAGCACAGTTAGTGACCGTGCATTGCACCCTTTGCAGGTGCTTTGAGAGTGAGGTTTTTTTCTCTTAATTGTGCAGGTTTAGGCAAAATCCCTTTTTTGAATCCGCCCCTCAGCCCCTCGGATTCTGGAAATTTGGGTCATGAACTGATGTGTGAAATCGGTGCAGAGCTCTTTTAATGAAGCTGTGAACAAGCTTCAAAGTATTTTAATCCCAATGTCTTTCTTCACATAAATCATTATGTCTTGTGAGAACTAAATGTAAATACAAATGTACTTAATAACTACTACACGTAATGAAACTGAATAATAATCCTCCCTACACAGACAGCTGTTTCCTTCTGAACGTTCCGTGTTTACTTGCCTGCAGCTGTGCTCATGAGGCGATGAGGCGTGGTGGAAACAAACCACCTTAGTCACGCAGTTTACCTGTGGGTAAGGAGCGCTTGATTTGATCCACCAGAGCAGACACAAAT
Organism: Anarrhichthys ocellatus; assembly: GCF_004355925.1. Classification (NCBI taxonomy): domain Eukaryota; kingdom Metazoa; phylum Chordata; class Actinopteri; order Perciformes; family Anarhichadidae; genus Anarrhichthys; species Anarrhichthys ocellatus. Next base: position 1,792,172 of record NW_022280085.1, on the reverse strand, counting down.
CAAATGAAATCATTTGAAGAAGCAGAGGTCGTGATTGTGACTGTTACACATCTTCAGCTGCGTAGTGTAAACTGTGTCACAGTGAGCTACATTTAGAAACAAATCTCTGTGAGTTCATTTTTGGGGCTCCTTGGAATTAAATCTTTCATTTTTTGTTCATCCTTCTTCCCTTTCATCCCGTTCATACAAATGCTCTCCACTCTTGCAGGAGAGATGTGCTGCTTCTCACTGTGAACCTCTGGGATTGCTGTGCCACTTGGCAGCTCCTTCCTTTTAGATGTAGAGAGCTAAAAATTGAGCCTCCGCACGCTACTGAATCCAACGTCACGACTCGGCAACAGCAAAAAAACAACAAAAAATAAAATAGTCTTGTCAGGCTTCCAGGCTGCACAGTGGAGCCCAATACATCAAAAAGTAGCGGCTGTGAGAGAATAGCGCGCGGGTGCATCATGCTCTCTCTCCGCGAGGCCTTACAGAGCTGTTAATATATTTGTGAGGACACTTGCTCCAATATGACAGACACAAGTGTTTCTGCTCCGTCCATTAAGACTCCGTTAGGAAGGCAGGCGGAACAAAGGAGGCACCAGAGAGGTGTTTCTCTCCTGCTAATACACTGCCATGATTCACTGTGATGCTGTTTCTCTTTTAAAGCTTTTAGATCTGAAAACATTCATTTGCTTGTAGGCCTGAAACATACAGTGCTGTTATTCCAAGCTCGACATACTGGACATGTTGAAGAGCTGCGATCGGCTTAAACATGGAGTCAGTGATTCTGGAGAAAGATTGTTGATATGTGAACAAAACACCCAAATAAATACCCCCCCCCCTCCATATTTATTTTATTTACCGTCCCTCTCACATGGCTAAATTTAGGCGGTGCAGGCAAAGTGGCAGCACTGAGGCCCCTGGGGTTGAGGCCCTCAGAGAGAGAGAGAGAGACTAGGCCCTCCAATGATGCACTGTATTGGGCGGAGAACAGGCCCTTGCTAGTGATTGTTCAAAAACAACCTCAAGTTACAATGAAATTGTGCCTTTTTGCTAAATAAACCCTTGAAAAAGCAAATCCATCTCCATCATGGTTTCATTTTATTTTGCAAAATAGTCAATAGTGATCTATAAAACATGCTTATTCTACAGAAACTATAGAAACTATAAAAAAAATGATAAAAAAACTATACAATGAAAAGAATAATCTCCTATTTTCTTTGTAATGTCTGTCGTATATGCAATGATGACTGCTGGGTAATATGTATCTTAATGTTGTCCACTGTCAATATTCTGTTATGTGATGAGACGATACCGTGCATATGTCAGTAAGTCGTAGTTCATATATGAAACTGCTCACAACAAGGTTTGTGGATTATCTTGAGTAATCTTCCAAAATAAACCTAAACGGAACCCTCTTGTAACCCAGTCTTGATTTCTAGAAAGAGACATTGCATTTTTTTTTTTTTTGGGGCACTTTGAGCACAACAAACCAAGTGCCATCTTGTCTGTTACATCGGAGAGAAAGCAGATATCCAGCAACTCTATAGGAAACTTACACCAACACACTCTAGACTGATACACATCACTGCAGGTAAGAGGAGAAATATGTAGTTTAAATTTGGGGGGAGAACTGTCCCTTTAACTTCAGCAGAGACACAAAGAAGTCAGACATGCCAATTGCAGAGATTGAATAGCAGAGCACTCAAATCAACAGGGCACTAACAGGTAGAGCACACCAGCTATTTCCGGATCCTCCTCCACCGCTGCCAGGTCTGCCTTCGTCTGTCTCCGCTCTGTTTTACCTCCATCTCTTTCTGTCTGACACGCGCTGCCTCCATGATCTGATGTCAGACAGTCAGTCTCGAACAAGGGAAATAAATATTAAATACCCTAATACATATTCACATGGAAACTCCCCGTGAAAAGCAGACAGTAATTATGATACAGCAGTGAGTTCCTGAAGACCAGACTGAGAATCATGGCATTAATTATACATCACCTCTAGATGGTTCTAACACATGTCGGCTCTTATGGTATTCTTGGGAACTATATATATATATATATATATATATATATATATATATGAAGCAAAATGGTTTATATAGCAAAAGGCACCATTTTTATATTCATTTTTATAGTTATATATTTATATATATGTGTGTATATGTATATATAAATAAATAATGATTTCAATGGTGATACTGAAGGTTAATCTATTTTGTCATCTATTGTGTTATAATATATTCATAACCATAATTTTGATGCAGTTGTATAATATCGTATCACTGCATTAATAGACTGTAGCAGGATAATTAGTGATTCTTAATTAAATAGGTAACAATTGTTTCGATTGTGGTCAATGGAAAAAGCGTCTGTGGGGATTGTTCGTGCTGCGTGACCGGAATTATCGAGCGACATGGGCTAATCACATGTGTGGCGCAATGAAAACAACGACTCACGCGTTGCCCACGTAGATCCGCGGGTAGACCTCGTGGAAGTGTTTGGTCGGCCAGCTGTACAAGCCGCTGTCGTCCGTCAGCAAATCATTGAGCTGCTGGAGAGTCACCTCGAAGCTCGGCATGTTGTCGAGCCGCTCCGGACACGCGCTCATCACCGGCTGGTTGTGTTTGTTCTTCATGGCCGAAGTCTGGGACGTGGTGAACGTGGCAGACAGGTGTCGGTTTACCGGTCCGACGGCTGCTCTGCTCTCCGTGCGCCTCCAGCGCGTCTCAACGATCAGAGCGACTCAATGTGGGGAAAGCCAGACCCCGATGCAGGGCCGGTCCGGGCTTTTAGGGGGGCCTAGCTCAGTGGTTCCCATTAAAGGGGTCCCGAGACAATTAAATAAATAAGAAAGAAAAATATATACTTTCAGACATTAGTGATAAGTTTGGTTTAATAACAGTATTGCATTTGAAATGTCCCTCTTCATTAACATCTTAGTTTTACATGTACTGCATATATTCTCAATATCATCCGACTTCATAGGCTATTTTTTAAACTTTCTCTTTTAACTCGCTCCCCTTAAAACACCGGCACAAAGTATGTTGTCATGGCAACACATCACCCGTTGACTTGAAGTTGTGTAAGATTCAGGCGTATAGGTCGTTGGTCTCTCATGATTGTTTTTTTGCATTTATTTTCGGAGTTTGCGTGTTTTTAACTTTGCATCGTTTCTGCATTTGCTACGTGTTTTCTGTCAATGTATTTAGTTCTGCTTTCTGCAGCAGGTTTTTGTTTTCATTTGCAACACGTTTCCGTTGTAAATGTGTTTGATTTATTTCTGAAGCTGCAGCACGTTTCTCCGAACGGAAATGTTTTGGGCCGCTGTGGCCCGTTTGCCCTTGTCTGCCAGTCAAGGAAGTCAATGGAAAGACGCCAGTGGACACAAATTCACCTGGGGCGGTGTGATATGACACAAAGACATATCCGTGGGAATGTAAAAATGCTGCAGTTTGAGTAAAATAACTTGCACATATCCTGGAGCTTTATGAATCTGCTTCATAAATGTACAGAGATGAGAGGAAACAGGAGAGAGACTGGAGGGAAATAACAAAAAGAACCAGAGTTTCTGGTGAGTCTGAGATCTGTGTGTTCGTTGCTATCTAGCTGCTAACGTATGTAGCCTACAGTCGGTACATTGGCTGTTTGAGGCGGATAAACACTAACAGCCCCGTGGTAACATTTTTGCGTTCTGCAATGACTCTTTAAGTACTCCAGCTAAGTCTCCTTCAACATATCTTGATCTCATTTGACAATATTGCTGCGTTATCCTGCCGAGAGTCATTCAGCTGCGACACAGCCAGCCACTGTTCCATTGGTCAAACTGTGTATGCTACTGAGCATATTGAAAAGTCCCATTTGTATATGTTTCAAATGCAGATAATGTGAATGTCGCCATGCCACGAAAAGTTACAAAAAATGTTTTAAAAAACTGAAAAATGGAATTGAACAAATGTTCTTCTGTCACCATTGGACTGTCTTCAAAGCACCCACTTTGACATTTGTATCAATTTATCAATCAAGCAAATATCAGATTATGGTGGGATTGGTTATCATGCTCTCCCACCTCTACACAGATATAATCCACCTGTAATGTATTATTCTTTTTTTTTAAAACTATTTAACTACATGTGTGCTTTAACACATGATCAATGTTTAATGTGGTACTCCATTGATTCAACATTGCATTTCCACAGAGTGGGCTCACAAGACACAGACAAAGAATTTAACTGTGCAAGAGATGATTTTTATTGATGAACAGAAATATTGAAATTGATAAGGGTTTCACCCTCAAGAAAGATTAAATCTAAAGTGCAAATGGTGCAGTAGGGCGCAAGTTAGGGAGAGAAGGCCTTTCTCCATCGAAGCCTCCCAGTGTGAAGAAAGACTTGGAGAGTTGGCTGGTGGAGGGATCTCTCATGTCGCACCCTTCTTGCCACCACATACAAGTAACAAGCTTTTAGAAGGAAGGCAAGACTGGAGGAGTAACAGGAGAGATGGCACACCGGTTTACCACTGTATGGGAGCACGATATGGTCAGCTCCTAATGCCAGACCAGCTGGAACCACCCGGGGAAGTTCGTGAGCCGTGCTTTGTCCTCGTTAGCAAAACAGTGTGAGCCTTTAAGTTCACTGCGCGGCTCCCCTGCCTAGTTATTAACCACCTTTAACAATATACTAGAAGCTGTTTCGGGAGAACAGCTTTTTGTCAAATTTACAAGGGAAAAAGTTTCTCAAGAGCTAAAACGTCACAATATCACAACATTCTACTCATTCCAATTGGACTGATGCATCGTGATGACTAAAGGTGTTCAAATGAAATAAGATTTCCTGCGTGTGCCGTGTAACTCCTCCTCATCTTCACCTTCTGGAAGCTCAGAATGACAACTACTTATTAATTAGGATACTAGCTCAGATAGCAGATTCACAGCACGCGCTAAGCTACGGTTGGTAGGCAATTCGAGCTTTGAGAGACATCACGCCGGCTGCCTCCCTTTCTAGCACATCTCCGGTAGCATTTTTGCTGCCCGGCAGCGCAATATTTTCAGGAAGCTGTCAATCTTGTGGGAGTCGCGGCGGAAGCAGGACAACAGGAAATTGAAGTTGATCAATTGGGAAATCCTGTCCTGGCCGATTTCGTTGCCTCCCATGTAGGGCAGCGAGGAGATGGTCTGAGCTCCTGGACCCATCTGGGAGAGAAGGGAGGCAGGGAAAGGGAGTTGGAGGGATTGGGATGTGGGGGAAAAACATAAATAATGAAATATTGGCATTGTATGTTTTTCCGCAAAGCACAGGTACGTAAGATCTAAATAAGTTTAATATCACCATTTCTACATCAGTTTACATCAGCGTAATAGTGTTATAACTGCTTATACCACTCTTGCTGCATGCCTTCTCAATTACGTTTAGGTTTGGGTGACAAAGCTACTTGGTTAGTAAAAGATGGTGGTTTGGGTTCAAATAACTGTTTGGTTTCACATGGGGCACGAACTCCAGTCTACCGGGTGGAATTCACATTTGACCCACCGACCTCCTCTGGAGTTGCACAGACTTTAATTAAAAGTATTTATTTATGGCTTAAAACACATTTTCTATTAACATTATAAAAAGCCACTTTTCGACTGCAGAACTTCCCCAGGGCCTCGGAACCTTTTGTAATGGGCTGAAGGAACCCTTTTGGTCCTTGAAAAGCACTCCCTGGACCAAAATTACCAGGAACCTCAAACACGGCTAGTGAATACAAGAGGAAAACGGTATGAGTGTCTTCCCACACTTGCACACCTTGCCAGATAGGACGTTCAGGCCGTCTCCCAGACTCTTAGAGTGCTCCTGCAGCTCCTGGATCTTGTTGAATATGGCGCCTTGGGCCGGGTGAGGCAGGGTGTTGGCAGAGGTGGACAGAACCACCAGCGGGTCCTCCCAGGCTTGGAGCAAGGAGCGAGCCAGTGACAACAGGTCCGATTCCTGGAAAAGAAGCCAAACAGATGATAGTAAGATGATACAACATGCTGAAGGGTAACTGGGGAGATGTGACAGTCGGAAACATTGCATGCATGTACAGTAACTCACTGATACTTGAAGAGCTTGCTCCTTGTCATTGGGTGTCTGCAGAGAGGAGGTGTGGCACATTGAGGGGCGGGGCATGATCACCCGGCCCGTAGAAGGGAAATGAGAGTCCTGGGGGGAGGGGGGTTAGCGGATGGTTATTATATTGTCTCATGTTGTATTTCATTCTCACTGTGCTGGATTCGTGACCCAACTAGACTTGCATGCGAGTATAATGGGTATAACACAATTCCGCCCCAAAGGCAATCAGGAAGCCAGGAGCTGGTTTGACATGTATGTTTGGTAAAGCCCGGATACTGACCAGGTCCTGGGTGAGAGTCGTGCTGAGGGAGTGCAGTTTGTCGGAGCCCTGAGAGGCTCGGTCGAGCAGGTCGCTGATGGGGATGGCACTGCACGCTGCCACCATGTACAACACTACGGAACACAGAAAAAGGGACAGAGACAAAACAGTATTTCAACTTCTCAAAGTCAACCCTGTTTGAAATGTAAAGCAAAAATATTGCATTCACTCTCTCAATGGGCTTTTACAGATCCACACCAGCCACAGCCCACACTGTGAGAACTGAAACACTCCAATGAGCTGAAAGTGTTACTTCTCTTACATGGTACATTTTATTAATATGATACCATATGACAGCAAAATAGGTTAGCTTATCCTAACCGGCAGCTGTAACAGATGGGCATGATATTTCAGTATCTTCTACACATGTTTATTTCTGAAGGATTTAGTGAGTGACTCATGAATGAATGAATTTTTGTTGGATAAAACAGCAGAATTAAGAAGTCTTTTCGTGGTATATGATTGCCCGACCAATACTAGATTTTTGAGATTGATACAGAAACCAAACTTTTAAAATCCAATATTGTAGCACCTCTGTATAGCTGACGGGTTACAGCGCATGCCACGTAGTCGCAATGTCCCCGGTTCGATTCCAGCCGCCTTTGTTGCATGTCACAACACTTTCTCTTTCCTCTCTACGCTTTCATCTGTCCAATAAAGGCGGAAAACGCCGATATTGATTTCTGTTTTATACAAATGCATAATACCAACAAATATTTGAGATAAGCGTCACTTAAATCTGGTTATTGAAAATCTTAGTCGATATACGTGATTGATATCTGTACTAAATAGGACATGTTACAGTGTGAAAATAAACAATTTATACTGCAGTTTCTTGTTGTTTATCATATAAATATACTGCCCGTGATGAGCTAAGGGCCCGGCTGATTCATCATCTAAACGCAATGTTTAAAATCTCTGTTTTCAGCAAAAGAACATATCAATTTTGATTCAATATTTTTGGCTGAGAAAACATGAGGTGTGCAGATTTTTTGCACGCCCTGCTTTTCATTATATTAAAATCTATTAACATGGTAAAAATAGATGCATCTCTTATTCATTTTGGTGTATAGATCCCAGACAAAGAATGGCAATAACTTCATAAATAGACAAAGTAGACAAGCTGAGCTCATCTCACCTATCGTGAAGAGTTTGCTTCCATTGGTTCCTCTGCTGTGAGCCATCTCTCTTCTTCTGCTTCCTGTCCGTTAGTCTTTGCGTCTTTCTCTTGCTCCACTTGGCCTCCATTTTATAGTCCCTTGGCTTTCGGCGGTTTGGTTATGCAGCACCGCGTGCTGATTGTTTGGGAACTTGTTCGTAATGAGAAACATGGTCAAGGAGATTTGAATGGATGCAACAGGAGTGTGTGTATGGGTGTGTGTGTGTGTGTTGTGGGCGACGTGGAAAAAGTTGCTCCCCAATCTTAATTAGATGGATGAATAAAAACAGTGACGCTCACACGATGTTTGGTAATGACGCTGCGTCCTAATTCATTTTGGCATCATTGGATGGTCAAAGTGCTGACGACCATGTGGGTCCATAACTGAGCTGAACTTTCCATAGTTACAGTGTGGGCCACTTTCCTCATCTGCTACCTGTGTTCTCAAACCTGTAAAAACAAAAAGAGATCCTTGTTCTAAATCCACTTAGAATAGAGACAGGTTCTCCCCCAAGACCTGCTGGTATAGAAAAGTATAGTGACAGACCAGCTTCAGCAGTACTTGCCCTTAATTTAAATATATTTCTGTTATATTTCATTGCTGTTTAATTTTGCCATATTGGCTTTTTTATCTCCTAAAATTCTGTGAAGTATTTGAGAGTGTAATCTTGTAGATAATAAACCTGCATATAAGGGCTGTATGTGTATCGAAGTCTAACTGATTACATAACAGACCTCAACCTCTTTTTTGTGGGCGTAACTATTCTACTAAAATAAATATAAATAACTGTACTGGTATTGTTATTGTACTGTGTGTATAGTGTTGGGATCCCACAGACCTCACTGCTGTATGGGTAAAAAAAAAATATCATTATGATTTTAATGTTTTTCCCTTTTAATGTGTTTTTTCTCTGGAGATAATATAATAATAATATTTAAATAAGTCATAGAATTATCTTCTTTTTTTTTGTGTGTCCACAATCAGGACAATATTTACTGCGCCTTGCCTGCAGACATCAGTTCTGGTTTAACAAACAATTTGCAATCATGCAGGGCAGATGACTCAACGGGGACGCCTGGTGGACAGATGTGGAACGACACTGCCAGACAGACCAAACATGGGAAAACAGAGGGACAGGAAGGGGAGAGAATGGAGACAGAAGAAACAACTTAAGTAATACAACTTTGAGGTCAATATCTCCGTCTTATTAGCAGGAAAAACACTTTTTTTGACTAAAGTGATTGGCTGATAGCGTGACATACTGACAGAGACAGAGAGGCTATAGGAGCTGGTCTGAATATCAAGTGTTAAATGTGTTATTAGTCTCAGGCTGTGAACAGAGCAGTTCATGGTGAATGAGAGTCAAAACAGAAAGACCAGAACATAAAGCATTAACGTACATCAAACAAGGACACATTTCACGTTGTATAAGTCATGTGGACGGTGCACGATGAACTATAAAGATTCCTTTTGTTTGCCAAACAGTCATTTACAGACAAAGAAGTAGGTTTAGTATGTGATGGTGCTATGCTCATATGTGAGTTCTCTGGTTAATAAATGTATTATGTGGGTTTGAAAAAGTAGCTTTATGTTGCTGTTGTTATTTAGCCTTTCTAACTTCTTCTTGTTCTTCTTGTTCTCCTTGTTCTTCTTCTTCCGTCTTCATGGCCCTCCCTTGTCCAGAGGCCTTCCGTGCTCTATGATCCATTGTATTACTTACGTTTTGGGTCAGTTGGACATCTCCGAGGGCAAACTGGCCCAAAACGTAAGTAATGCAATTTCCTTTTTGAACATCTTATTAACTTCAGTGACACAAATCCAAAAAGGATCATTTGGAATTTTGGAGCTGCAGGGCTGCATAAAAAGTCCCAGATACACATAGAACATATGAAAATCCTTTGTATTTAACCATATTGTACAACCTATACATTATTTTGTGTAACATACCTCTGTCATGTTTATAAGCACTTTTATAAGAGAAGTCATGAAGTATCAATGTGACAAAACAATGTGTTTTCTGAGCTGTTAAAGGGGACCCTGAAAGGAACAATAAATAAATACAGTAGTTTCCTTTCCAGGAGAGCTCTTCAGAAAGCCACACATCCACTCTGCTTGCAAGAAACAACACCCGGACCGTCTTGTTCAGCAGGCTGGAGCTCTCCTGGCGTCCTGTGTGTTTTTGACACCTTGCTGTAAACATGAGCCTCCTTCCAGTCAATCCTCCTTACATGGCGTGCTGCACAAGCGTGCCGCACCCCCGTGCACGGGTGGGCCTCCCCGTGTGTGACCTACAGACTGACTTTAAAGGCTCCGCTGAGTTCATCACCTGCAAGAGGTCACCTCCAGTAACAAACCCCCCCCCCCCCCACACACACACACACACACGCACACATATTTTACGTTTTAATTCCTAATTGCTGCAAGCCAATTGCTGTTGCTTGTGTAGTCTTGCAAAGAAAAAATAAGGGTTTGTGTGAGTGTGTGTGTGTGTGTGTGTGCATTCATGTGAATACAGATAAGACCCTCTATATTTCACTTGTGTCTATGGCATGTCGACCTTGCCGCAGTCCACCACAGCCAGTCAGACATGTTGGATTGTACATGTTACATGTGCAGAGCCCCTCCCACACCCTTCCTATAGCTCTCTCCGCTAAGGCTTCCTTGACATTTTTCTTTTTTCCTCCCCCCCCCTCTGTCTTTCGGCCCCCATGTTTGCAATGCACATACCACGAGTACACACATGCACACATGCTCGTAAACCAAGAGCTACGGCTCACACACACACACACACCCCTTTTCCCAGTGAGATCACATTCACTAAGGCTACAGAGCACTTGCAGCACACTGAAGCCCCCCCCCCCCCTCCAATTCTTTTCCTGCAAACACTCAAGACACTTTTTGAGTTTTCCAACTCAGGACCAAGACGTCCCATCTGCAGATAGGTAGGCAACTAATGGGTTTGTTTCATGAATTCAATCTCATGTGCTGGGTATCTGCAAGGGGAAGCCGCTCATGTTGCTCAAAGCACATGATGTTCCCTCCTTGGCTCTTGGCACACGGACGGATGGAGGTGTTGAAGGAGCTTCTCATTGAAGTTATTTTTGCTTTATGCTTCAGAGAGACTTGCATTCACAGAGAAACTTTTTTCCAGATTGATTTGGAGTTCGTGTTATTTGATTAATAGTCTGGGGCTTCATAATATAGGCTACTCTTCAATATATTTAATACCACTTTTACACCTTTTTCCAAATTAATTGAATCCTATTATATGCCTGCTTTATCTAGTGTCCTTGTGCCAGAAAAAAATGTATGCATTAGAGAACAGTGAGGAGTTTTGTTTCTTTCCACGCAGGAAGTTAATTGGTTGACATTTTATGCTGATGTAATTAAGGCGCTGCGCACTTTTATCTTCTTCTTCTCCTCTTTGCTGAATATGAATGAGTAGCTGGCTCTATTTTCGGAAGCGGCAGAGGCCAGTTAATGCGTGTTGTGCTCGATATGGCACACATGTTGAGCAGGGGTTAAAAACGTTTTTAAAAAGAGGGTTAAAATAAAAGGAGGCTTCTGTTCTTCCCCTTTTTTCCTTGGCAACAGACGCTGTTTGTGTCCTTCGAAGCAGCCTGAGGCTCGCGTGAGTGCATTCACTCGGTACTACATATCCCATAAGTCATAAGTGCCGTTAATTTAGCAGAGGTTTAAGGCGTGTAGCGGGAGCAGCGGTCGCGAGCCTCGAAGAGCCGTCGGTACTCGCACGAGACGCGCGGAATGATAGTAAAATAAACTTAATTAAAGTCACTTTTCTGTGTTTTAGAAAGGGCGAAGATAAATGTAGGCACGGTCTGTAGAGTTTTAGTGTTAGAAATCAAACTTTGTAACGGAGGTAATGTGCGTTTCCGTGATTAAACCCGCGATGCTATTAGCTTGTATGCAAAGCAGCAGCTTCGACCGCTCGTGCACGTTGTTGCGTAACTGTGATGTAACATAACTGTGATGTAACATTACAGCGTCCGCAGTGATGGCGGACGATAAACTTGGGTCGTAAAGATGTCTTCATGCCGTTGAAGGGGCAGTGCACACACATAATGTTTCATTCATGCTTTGTTAAGAACATGAGCTACATAAACTGAAGCCAGCAACGTATTGAGGCAAATTAACTCTTTAACACTTGTACTCCAAGCATTGAGAAAAACAAACATTGAATTGAATGTAATATTTAAAAATAAAATTGTCTTTTCCTACAGTGTTGGTTATTGTAGGCAATCCTGCAATCAATATAAACCAAGTTTAATCATAAATTACTTGCAAGTTAAAACTTATGGAAAACAGTTCCGTTTGGTAGCTTTTGGTCAGATAAAAATGTGAAGCTGATGTCTATATCGTCAAAAAAAATCCTTTTTCTAGCTATTAATGACGTTCTTAATGTTCTGCAACTATATGGATCCAAAGTATGTCCAAATATTCTTGGATTCTTAGATTAGTGAACAGAAAAATTAACTGATTAAAATGGAAAAGTGGTGTAAAAGCCGAAGATTCTCTTGATACTGTAACTCAGTCGTCGCGGGCCTTAGTCCAAACTTCTGAAGTCCTACTAAGTTCTGACTGACCTTGGAAAACCTTGAGTCTGTCCCTACAAGACCACATGGCTCAATGTAGGCCGCTGCTACCACATGGTGTCGAATACACGCAGTATGTTGCTGTAGAAGACGCTCATGAAACACAAACGTCCTTTCACTTTAGTTCAGCCCGAAAAACATTGTTTTTGCTGCGTTTAAGTTTCCTGACCTTTTCTTTTTGAAGAAGCATGGCTGCAGTGTGCTGCCATAAAGACTGCATTTGCGGCAAGAAGATGCTGAGACCTCTTGCGCAAAGCCGCCACTAGGTGGCACAAACTCAATGGAGAGATGATATTATGTTGTGGGCTGTGAAATGAATGGATGCGTTGACTTTTTCTCCACCACTGTTGACATATTTTGGTGAGAGTTGTAGCTCCCGGTGTTGAGCTCCTCCTTGCAGACACCTCAACCTTTAATCTCTTTTGTCCCCTGTTGTCCAATCCTCTCCCTTTGTACCTCATTGTGGGTTAATGCCCCTTCACCCCTGTGCCCCCCATCCCCCTGACCGCTGTGGACACACGTGTGCTGCTCACTCACATGTTTATCTCCTCCCACCTCCTCCCGTGCGCCCTCCCCTTCCACAAACTCACTCTCAACTCTGCTGTCTCTCTCTCTCTACTCTCTCTCTCTGTGTCTCTCGGTGGCTCTGGGTCCATAGGCGGAGGACAGGAACAGGACAGGACAAGCACCCTAGACACCAAGCACCAGCACCAGCACCACCGCAGACATGTCGGACTCCGAGACCGCCGCCGCCCCCGCCGAGGCCCCCGTCCCCGCTGCTTGTGTCACCATCAAGGCTGACCTGGACAAATGGTAGGTGACGTTTTTTTTTACACATTGTGTGAATGTGTCTTATTTTATTTTGCGCATCCTTCAGTCCTTCCATCACGACAACACCAAACTCGCACACATGAAGCTTCGTGCACCTCCTGAACGCTCCACAAGTTCTCCACTGCCTTTCAAGAGTTCTTGAGGTAAAACCCGAAACCCTGACCTATTTGAATCAAGTCCCCCTACAACGAGCTGTCCAACAGCTGATTCCTTCCAATGGCGACTTCTGCATCGGAAGACCGCAGCATCCTGAAACGCACCAAGCTAAAATGGAGTCTCTTCGGAGGACGTTGGGGGGGTTGGCGCTGTGAAAAACCACCAAAAGAGACCGAAGTCTTTCATGTAAATGTAACTGAATCCGACATCCTATGTAGCTGCGGGGGGGGGGGGGGGCTAGCGGTTATGAGAACTTGGGGTACCCTATGCAAGGGGAGAGTGATTAGGGGATTAATGATGTGTGGCAGTGGGGTGATGTTTGATTCTCATGCGTACGCATGGATGAAGGCCGGGAATCTGCTTGCATCACCAGCCTCCCTTTCTCCAGAATACCTTGCGTTGGCGCGTTCCCTTTTAGTCCGTCGCCGTCTCCTTTTTTTTGCCATATCACCGAAAAAAATGACGCCAGCAGCTCGGAGATATTTTGGGGGGTATTTACTCTGTGTGTGTGTGTGTGTGTGTGTGTGTGTGTGTGTGTGTGTGTGTGTGTGTGTGTGTGTGTGTGCAATGATAGAACACTTGGGCGCACATCAAGCCTTCACACGTCTTCTCTAGAACGGTCCATTTGGACAGATAGGGGTTTGTGTGGAGGGTCACTGAGCCGGGTCTTCAAATGGATCATCAGGAGGAGTTAACTGCATTTCTTGACCACTTGAGGGCTGATATTTCTAATAATTATATTTGTGCAGAGTAGACACATTTTGTGGCCTGTCGGGCCTTGATAAGGTGACGGTGGGTGTGTGGGTGTGTGAAGCCTTTAGATAAGACGGCAGGTTGAGGTGGAGGAGGGAGGGCTGGTGGGGCAAGGCAAGGCATGGGTGGTGGGCTAATCATGTGTAACAGTTTTGCAAATGCCAACTTTGCCCCTCCCCCTATTGTTTTTTCCTTATAAAGTGTCAGAGGACACTTCAAGATCCCTTTTGATTTGACAGATAACTTTGACATTTCTGTGACAGCTCCATGTTTAGGTGCTGTGAACATAAGTGATCCATCACTGTTAAAAGCTGCAGACATGTTCGGTCACGGAGAAAGTTGGCCGTTTATTGCTGCTCGTTAAAGGCCTGGGCCAAGGTTGGCGCTCCATAGGGTCTTTTTAAAGCACAGTGCAATGGGTTCATGGTGACAAGGTTGTTCTCATGCTGCACGTCACGGTTTCAGGTGATAAGTGCATGTGGGGTCGTGACTGCAAATATCAGCAGAGCATGAACCCATGACCTTGAGAGGTGGATAGTCAGGTGGCTCCAGCGCTAGCAAATATAGCGCTAAGCTAACGGTGTTGATCTGAGGGCCACATTGGCCCCTTCCAGTATACAGCTAGATACATCTGCAAGAAAAGTGTTTTTGTTCAACTTTTTTTTTCACACAAGCACAACCATGCTTTATGGCAAACAGAGATCATGATATGTACATGTTTTGCTCAGCAAGATCCCTTTCAAAAAACACTTTTGAAGCGTAAATGCAGTCGTCAGAAGTAAAAAAGCTAACGTTAGGCTTTAAACTACTAACATCTTCAGTTATAATAGGACTACATGTCCCTTTCCAGAAATCATGACCCGGTTACTGAAGATAATCCACAGACCTTGTTGAAGTCTCATGAAGAAATTTAGTTCATGTGTTTTCGATTTTGGGGTGAACGTTCCCTTTAATGTCCCAGACCACCTCTGTAGTCCCATCAGACCCACCAGCAGGGTATTTGCTGAAATATTTAATGTCGTAGAACAAAACCCTTAATATCTCTTAAGCTTGTGTTAATCACTGACCTTATTTCAGCCACTTACTGTGACCACAAACCCATTTACTTTGAGACAAGGAAACAATTTGACATTGATTACAACTGGTGGTCACTATGAAAGTAACCCGTCTAGGATAGTTTTTATTAGGGCTTTTGATTTCCGGCTTCCAGTCTACTGTAGCTATCACATGGCTGGCTCTGTGTAATGAACACCATGAGCCCCTATGTATTTATAGAATCCATGGATGGAAGTGTGTACGAGTGAGACTGTACATGCGGGACGGCGTGACATGGCCCCTTCCATAGATCATGTGACCCCCTCGACCCGACACCTGCTTCTTTTAACCAGGTCAGCCGAAGAAGGAACAGCCTCCCATTCACACTCAGCCAGAGACATGTGGAGGCGGCCATCTTAGTTTTGTCCCCTCTCCTCTTGTGATGAGCTTCTCTTCATGCTCACTCTAGGTCAGATTTGATCACTTTTCCACAGTTTCAGGACAAGTTGTTTTTATTTGGTTACATGGGAGAATTTGTTTTATTTTTTTAATTATTTTTTACTTGTCGCTCTGACCTTGTCACAGTCACACCAGCAAAGTCACACAGAGGTGACGTACGAGCCACAGGCCATATGAGCATGTGTGAGACAAGAACGCATGGCAGGCCTTTTAAAATGTCACATGTGTTGTACAGTATACATTTCACTTTCACATCAGTCATTTGTTAAACCATTTTAACGCCTTTATTTGAAGTTTGGTTACATAAATTATGCCCCTGTCCAACAGCTGGAATATTGTTATGGTAGTCTTAAAGTAACTTTGTTTGTTTATGTTCATTGTCTGTAATTGAGTCCTGCTTTGTTCTGCAGTGCAGCACAAATATCTCAGCTAGTTTCAATGCAAATCAACAGCATCTTTTAGAACGTAGTTGAATTTGTCTTGACTGAGATGCCGACACTTTATCGTTTCAAGATGCAGACACTTGTTTGAAGGAAGATAACTATTAGATAAGAGTGGAAAAAACTCACTATCATTACATTTGTTTTTCCTCACTTTTCTAAAATAATGTGTCACAGCTAGAAAGAACTATACGAGATGAAGCTTTGTGCAGCGGCTCCTGATGAACAACAGGGTAGATCTATAAGGCCCGTGCTGACATGTGCAGTGCAGAATGTGGGCTTTGTGAGCTGTTAGTTCTTTTGCTAATATTTACCACGAATAGTACTTTGCAAACTCCTTTAGCTAACATGTACTAACTCTGTGTACTTTGAGACACCGGGCTCTTTCATCAGACTGGAACATATAGACCCTCCCTCCTCTTCCTTTGACCTCCACACACACAAAAACACACCCATGTCTCTGTAACTGATTGCCTGCGGACGTATGTGCAGACACGCATGTGCATTCTTGCCACTGGAATCTGTGCTGGTGGTTCTCGTTATGGAATTTGGTGACTCTGCTGTAATCTGAGCGCTGCTCTGAAGTTGTGCACTCATGTCTCTGAGAAGGTCTTCTTATAGATTACACATTTCATAGTTGTATTAAGAGTCTCCAGTCCAACTGGATCAGGGGCGGTCCAACTTTTTTGATGTGGGCTTATATAGAGAAAAGTATATAAGGAACACAGACGCTTGGCTCTGTGACTTGAATGTAATGGTATATATTGTAATGTAATTAATGGTAAACACATGAGAGCCACAAACTGGAGCTGGGTGTCATTTTTGTTGCTGCCTGAAGCGGTGAATAATTATTTGATTATTATTGATTATTTTAATCTGAGGGGTCATGAGATTATAAACAGCCTGGGACAGGCATTACACAGCATTACGTCATGCAACCGGTGACGGCAGTTCACAAGTGCCAAAAAGTTTGGGAAACGCTGTCCCGAGACGCCCCGGGGACAGCATCCCCACGAGATGATAGCCTTAATCACATGGTCTCTTCACTAATATTTGGCCTCTACATCATCGTGGACTGCGTGCACCTGCTCGGTGATCTATTATGCATGCGCGTCCCAGGGGACTTGCTACAGCCAGATCAGTCTAAATAATTCAGCCCTCATTTCCTGATCGTGTCCGAGACGGGAGGACGCCGTCGCTTCTCCTGAGCGGTGATCAGGATGCGGCCGGTGCTCGGCAGCGGTGGTTTCGGATTACGAATCATGCTGGCGATCCACCAGTTATGGAGATGAATTCAGAGTCAAACTTTTTCGCATTATGTAATGAGTCTATTGAGTATGGATTGGCCTACATTATTCGGCCACTGGTCGCCATTACAACCCCGTGCCCTATGACACTGTAACGGGACCTCGCTCTGAGCCGTGTTTCCCCTCAGGAGATTGCGTAATGGCCGCGGTGGTGGTGATGTCATTGGCTCCTCTACACCCAACCCCCCCTCCCTGCTTGTCCATGTGACCAGCCCTGCCTCTGATGCTTTCTGTAATGGCCCCGGTGTGCACTTCATACTACATGCATGTATATACAGAGATCTGAAAATGAATCACATGAGAGAATCTGTAGAATTAATGCGCGTTGATATTATGATATTAGAAGATTTAGAATAAAGGGCAGTGCTTTTATTTTGAAAAATACACAATTGCGTAGAGCCCACATTTCCCCTGTTGCGTAATACAGCCCTAACTGGTTCGATGAGACTTTCTTTAGGCTTCTCTAGCGTTGCTAACGCTCCTTCAGTCGGCTCCTGTTAGGATGGAGGTGGAGGAGTACATACATGTGTGTTGTGGTGGAGCGACGCTGCTGCAGCAGGATTATCGACAGCCTCCGGGTCAGACTCTCTGCCAATCATAAACCCTCATTGACTCCGTCCAGGCGCACGCGCTACAACACACCACCAGGGACGCACGCCTGCAACGACACAAAGTCGATGGCTCTCATCTTCACACACAGACACACACACACTTCGCTCCATCCCTCCTGGCAAAGTAAAGTGCTGAGTGATAATCTGCGGCAGCTAGCTGTGTGTGTTACATCACCACCCGGCCGCCACACAAAGAGATAAGGCAGCAGAGATGACCCAAAGCTAGTGTATTAAAATGGCTTTGAAGCTCTCATGTGATGGCGTTTCCAATGTTTTTACTGTAGATTTGCAGTAATTCTGCTCTGTTGTGTGTTTTGACTGATGACACAAAGCTGAAAATAAAAGACAGGGCATTATAGGCCTACAGGTCTTGGGAAGTATTAATGTACATATGTAAATAAGTAATGCTCTGAATTTGGAATCCAGCACTTTTTTAATACAGTTATTGTGATAGAGGGAACAGTAGTGAGGCTGATGATGAGATACAAGTACAAACGGTATCACTGAATAACATGCATGCATTGTTTCCTGTGAGTCTCCTGAGAATATGCGTGTAACTATCGATGAAAACGACCATAAAGAGAAGTATTAACTGAATATTTATACACTGAATGTCTGTTGCTCACTCTGTAAAAACACCAACCTTATTTTTTGAATGAGTAGGCCATAGCAAAAAAAAAATATATATATATATATTTTTATATGGTAAGCAGTGGCTGCTTTATTTTGAATTTGAGCCAGGATGGTTGGATGGCTGATGTTTAGGAGATGATGGAGAGGAGCATTGCTGCCCTGGGTTGAGAAGGGATTGGAGGAAAAGCAGAACAGAGGGGATGTGTCATGAAGTGATAGGAGGAGCCAAAGGATGGGTTTACATTCATGTATCGTGAAACCCCGCCTCCTCCTCCGCCTCCTGCTGGCCTGCCCTCTTACCTCCGTGTCTTGTCATCTCTGCATGATCCCGCAACCTCCCTCCCTCCCTCCCTCTCTGGTGTCCCATCAAACAGATGGGCTCACCCACATGGCTCTCTCTACCCCTCCCTCCTCCTCCCTCTCTTTCCCTCCCTCCCTCTCGCTCCATCACCCTAATGCACTGTGGCACTGTCTGCTGCTGTGTTTGCTCCTGTGTTAGCCCGCATTCTGTTTCTCTCTCTCTCACTTTCATCCCCCTTTTGTCTCTTCCTTCTGTCTTGTGTTTTTTTTTTCTCTTCGTCAACCATTGCATTTCAAACTCACAGAACAGTCGTCATTGTGGGAACATTTCACCGGATGTCCTTCATTTTGGTTGTTAAAGTGGTTGGGATCACACTGTGTGAAGAAGTTGATCATTGGGGGGAGATGCTCAGCACCCTGACGACATTAGTCACTTTCCATGTCTTTAGAAAATCTTAAAGAGAAGGAAAAATAACTTTTTAATGGTTGTTTCTGCCATTAAAACCTGTTTGCACATGAGACGCCCAACTGCTCTGTCAACAGAATTAGTTGGACCGGGACTTAGTTGAGTCCACTGCTGCTGACTAAAGCCTCCTGTCATTCCTCTTTCTGTTTCCAGCTCGCATGCCATCTGTGCGAGAAGGTGACATTGAAATGCAACAATCACTCGTGCAATGTTTATTCTAACAGCGGTTAAATCTTTCTTTGCAGCGTGGCAGAGAAGGGAGCAGAGGGCTGCAAAGATCTGATGGAGGCTTTTGCTGCTTGTGTGAAGAGTGCAGCTGAGGGGTCATGAGGAGTCGCCCTCCAACCTCGAATGTAAGGATGGGACACAATTTGCCGATTCATTCATAGTCGACACGAAGCAATTCAGGTTGGGGGGTTAATTAACGAATGATGCTATATCTGTGAGTCGCATTCAGACGCGCTCACTTTCAGCAGACAATTGTCAACAAAGTGTAACCGTTGCAGAGTAACGGGCCTTTTTCATGGAAGACACTTTGACATGTCACGGTAGGAAAAGCACAGGTGTAAATAATACAATGAATGATGGCTGGATTCAATGTAGCGCCTTTAGTTTTATGCTGACTCACTATTTGGGACAAGTCAAAATGTCTCCTGGGAAAAAGGCCCACTGTTAAAGAGTTGGAAAACCCAAATATGATATGACAACAGCAAGGAAAAGCAGCAAAATAATCAAGAAAAACTCAAAAATGAGAATGTTTTGCTTTTTTCTCTCTCTTCCAGGTCCACTGCACTGAGTCCTCCAAGTTCCCAGCATTCCCTTCTCCACAACAACACTGAACTGAATGATGACGATAATGATGATAAGGATGATCATGCGTGACAAAAGTGTTGATTTGGGCTGAATTTGGGATGTGGTGGCAGTAACCACAGTTTCCTCCCCCCTCCCCACCCGTTATAGGCTTATCAGGTGTCCCTCAGTCTTACCGCCATTCCCCTTCTCCTTCTGCAGCTGACATGCAGCACATCGACCTGTAGACAATTCCAGAGAGCTGAGCTGTACTGTAAATTGTCGACTTGAGATGAATACTTATAAATGGAAATAAAAGTATCAAATACTTGGTATAAAAAAAACTGATTTTTGGCCTCTTTTTATTCACCATTTGGAGGTTGGACCTCTACTTGGAATATGAACATAGACTTTTGCCTTGCATGTCTGAACTATTTTAATATTTAGGAGTATGTATATATTTGATTCTTATGGAAAATAGACCAAAAGAAAACAATTTTTGTTAACGTAACATTCTTGTATGAGCTTGAAGGGGCTGAAGTCAAAGTAGACTCGACACTCGGACGTGACTTGTGTAACTAAACCAAAACCTAAGTTTCACAAGTCACTCAG
This sequence comes from Anarrhichthys ocellatus, assembly GCF_004355925.1. Lineage (NCBI taxonomy): Eukaryota > Metazoa > Chordata > Actinopteri > Perciformes > Anarhichadidae > Anarrhichthys > Anarrhichthys ocellatus. The sequence goes on along the minus strand of NW_022280085.1, from coordinate 1,771,611 downwards.
AGGATTGCTGAAAACAAACTTAAAGAAGCTGTTACAAAACATGTATCCCTTGTTAAAGATGGGTATGGTAATAGTTTCAAATTAGTTTTGTGTTATATGTGTATATATTTGGCGACCTGCTTGTGTACCTACCTGTCCGTCTACCTGCGCATATTCTGCCCATGCTCTCATTGGGTGTCACTGTAGTCTGCTATGATTCTGCAGAAAAATCCCATTGGCTTTATGTTGAGGGATCCAGTGCACTGCTAATTTCCAACTTTTGCCTCCAAAAATACTTAATCCCTATAGCCATGGTCGTTGCATACGTTCATTATATGTTTAAATTGATAATGGTAATTTTAGGGGAGTGGCTTTGAAAGGTGACGTTTTATTTGTGTCCACCAAGAAAAAAAGATTCTAGTAGACTTTCCATCAGCCTTGTTTCCATTGTGCTGAGATACTATTCTAACATTACATGCAGACACATTACAGCTAGCTACCTAGCTAAGGCTAACTTTTGGCATAAAGCTGCACTACCTAGTGCACGTTATGTCAATCATCCATATGCTAAACCGCATACTGCTGTAGCATCACTGCACAAACCCTTAAAAACAATAGTTATTGCATTTTAGCCTCCAAGCTAATGCTAATGAAGTTAACTAGCTAGCTAACATTAAGAAGTCTTCATCAAGGATGAGCATGGAATTAAATCTACCTCTTTGTTGTGCTGTCTTTGACATTTTGTACAGGTGTGTGATTTAATGTCTCCTTTCTCATAATTTCAAACTAAACTAAAAAGCTCCACGTGGTGTTAGCGAGCTAACGTTGTGAGCAAAGTAGCCTAACTCTTTTTTTGAGTTTTAAAATACTGCAGTTCAGTAGATATATTTGTATAGCCTATAGTACAGAACTAACTGGTGTATATCTACACGGGTTCACTGAAAGTTACTGAAGATGTTTTGTTACTCAAGTGTCGTCATTGACACATTTCCCTTTAACCTTTTACAATTTTTTAGGGTCTGTAAACACAAACCAGAGTAAATTAATCTATTTTAGATCATTTGATTTTAGACATTGATGTAAGTGATGCAGCTAAGTTTTGTATATTTGGTACAGTAGTAATCAGTGTAGGCTACCATCATTCATCACACTTTAGCACATACAAATAATCATTTAATTGTACATGCACATTGCACATCAGTCAGTTGTAAATTGGGGATCAAAAGGAAACTCTTAAGTGTGCAAGGTAGTCATCTAAATACTGCCTAAAGAAACCAAGTAAGAGGCGATTCTCAGGTCACACACACACACACACACACACACACACACACACACACACTCACACAAAGATAGACTCATGAGCAGACATCAATACTTGTCAGCTGTCTGTTTGGCTATACTATTCCAGCCCCAAAGGGTACATTCAAACTCCTTTTGGCATCACACCCACACATTCCCAGATTAGCCTGCCCTCTGCTTTCAGTCAGAGGTGTGTGTGGAGTTAAAAGCCACTATGCGCATGTTTGTAACACTTAAAAATCATAGTATAGTCGTGTAAAAATGCTTTGTGACTGTCATTCAAAACAACAGAAAATATAGTTTATCCGAGTGTTTATTACATAAAAACAGTCCAATTTAAATACCTCCCACTAGTGAATTAACAGTAACATTTTTCAATACACCTCAGTCAGCTTCCAGTTTTACCCCCCAATTAGTCCTGCATTATTTATTTTTTAACCAATAAAACAAATTTGAAAACTTATCTCCATATTAAGAAGTAGTTATAGTTTTAGGTTGGATTTCTCTCATTTTTTAAAACAACCACACGATGGAGCCCCACATACACCACTCATTGGGTATTTTCATACTGTCACATAATAAAGTTGTAATGACTCTGTGCAAAATATGAGCAGCATGGAAGCTCATAAGACAGTCCAGGTGTTCACATGTGTTGTAACTCAGTAAACAGCATCTATGACCTGTGTAAACAGGCTCGCTATGGTTCCAGGAATGTTCCCCCCGGTATCAACATCTGGGAGAGCAAACCATGTCCTATATCCTAACACACAAACACACACACACACACACACACTGATACAGAACAATTAAATTATAACCAAAGCCAGACTGTAATCTTCAGCCTTATCTTTACAGAGAAGAGCTGCAGAGAAGAGCTTGAAGGGCCAAAGGGGGGTAACCCCTCAACCTTTTTTTTAAACACGTTTTTAAATCATAAACACGGGAGAGAAAACAATTGAGATCAGTCTCAGAATATGGATCGCCAGAATAGTTTTTTCTCTTTTGCCTGTCAGGGGTTCCGTAGAATCATCATTATATATGAGAAAATATAATATTATATAAAAAGGTAAGAGGTAAATTCGATTACAATTTATGCTTTAACGTAACATTTGTAAAATACATTACGAGTAACTTTAGCTGTCCAAAAAATGTAGAGCAGCAACAATTACAACGACGCCGTCTAAAATGCAGTGGAGTAAAAGTGGAAAGTAAGAAAATATTAATATCTGTATATAGTTACTTTCCACCACTGTTGGTAAGTCGGCCTGCCACCTTATACCAAACTAAAAAGGCACCGTCTCACATAGTGGTTGTCAATGACAGCTGACAAAGACGGACTGAATCCAGACAAAGACAGATGACAGCGACCCTCTTGAGACTACAATGTTCTGTGTTGGCCATTCATAATGGTGCTCATTACATGGTGAAAAAAATGGTAGCTCATACAATAGCACAACAGCACCATCATGTGGTCAGAAATGCACTTACAATAGCAGGTACCACCACTTTACTGGTATCTGTGGAGATGTTGGCATATTATTGTTACCAGCATATTTCTGAGTTCATTCTGTAAGAATCATTCCCAGAGATATTTAATAAACACTTAGAGAAGCATTTTTTGTAGTAGGGCATGTATTTATGGAGGTTTTGTAGGTGCATCATATAGTGGAGAGAAAAGAAGCTCTATCTCTGTGACAAAAAACTATGTTTATGTCTCATAACTTGTTCATGTGGAAAAACCATCTATCACACAGAAATAAACTCACAGGCGCATATTTAAGCACGGCACCATTAGATAATCTGAACTACATCATCCTGACCGCATCAAGAGATTAAGATTAAAAGGGATAAAGATTTGGGAGTCGGCGTCATACAGATATCACAATGAGGAACCTTAATCACAGCATGCAGTGACCCAGAAGCCTGTGGTTTTGTAAGTGCACGTCATGGACCGTCCCACGGGTCAGAGGCGAACAGAGGCTGTTCATCAGCTGAGTGTTTTCCAAAATGTATTTTCACAGAATTTTATTGAAACAGAATGAAGCACGTAAAAGCCGTTTATGCCACATTAAGTCACAAGCAAGCCAGGGGTTCGGAACACACGTTTTTTTTTAAATCTTATTTTATGAAATGAAGTGTTCATAATCATGTCACATGTGAGATAGTTATGACTCAGCTGACTTTTGTCGGTTCGTTAAACAGTTAGCACCACGGGGGCCATGTTGAGAGCTGTTGAGAGGCAATCGAAACGCTCTCAATCTCGTATTATGGACCTTTAAGCTTGTGTTCTAACTAAAATCCCACGCAAAACCCCCATTGACTTCTCATGTCCTGGTTTAAGGACTCATTCCTGCAGCTATGTTAAGATATGGAGGACTAATGTCTACCTGAGCAGAGAAGGAAGTCACTATTTTTTGCCGTTCTCCTCGACGGAATTTACAACCTGATGTTACGTATATATAGCTCCCAATAATAAGAGAAACCTGCATTTTATAGTTACAATAATTACATAAAACTTTTGGACACAAAATCATTTTGTTCCATATATTTTGTGCCATCACCGTAAGAACATATTCATCATTCAATAATCCGTCTGACTGTTGGTTTGTTTTCCCTTGCGGCGTCCAGGAAAGTGGTCCATCATTCCAACTGGCGCTGCTAGCACTGTTAGCTGCTAGCCGCCGTCTCATCCGTCGCCATGTTGAGAGCCGTTGAGAGTCAACATGTGCTCTGAGTGTCCCATTCAGCTCCTTTGAGTGATGTTGTGATACTCGTTTGCAAATCACTACTCAACATTAAACACATATGATCATTTAAAAATGGCACATAAAGAAGAATGGTAAGCAACTTACACATCAATTCATGCATTCAAGAATCATGAATCAAACACATGCGTGGTATGAGTGTCGCCCACTATTTCTATAAAATTCCATATTTTGTCGTTGGTTTATATGAATCTGATATTCTTCCATTTATCCGTGTTACTGACTTGGACCATGTGCTACTTGGTTGGAAGCCTGGTATTCTTCTGTACTTGCAGCCGACCACATAATGTGGGACTTTTTGCCGTAGTAAAAAAGGGTGGGGGCGAGAGAGGGAGGGGGGGAAAGACAACGGAACCCGGATGCTGATGCTGACCGATGAGGAGAAGGAAGCTAGAGAGAGGAGGGAGGAGGAGGAGGAGTGTGAGAGGTGGGGGGGGGGGGGTACAAAAAAAAAAGAGAGAGAAAGAGAAGCAGGGGTATTACCGGCAGCAGCGGAGTGGAAGAAGAAGAGGCCATCCCGTGAACGAGGGACACTCCTGTTGGGTGCGGGCAACTTCTCATATAACCTGAAAGATTCATTTTCTCCACAGGCGAATTTCTTTTTTTTCTGTCTTTTCTTATTTTTCTTTCAAATTACTGTCATTTGTGCGGGAGGCAACAGCCAAAGCGCCGGGCTGCGGGAGGAGATGCGGTGATATCATGAGCACAGCCGGCCAGGGGAGAGAGACAAGGGAGACAGAGCGAGAGAGAAAGCGAGAGAGGGAGAGAGAAAAGGAGGGAGGAAGGAAGAGGGAGGGACGGGAGTCTGCTACCACCACCAGGCCAGCTGAGGATGCTTGTTGTTTCTAGAAGCAGGATTAATCACCGGGCCGAGCGCTGATCTTGACGCCGGCACACCGAGCGCACCTCTCCTCTCAGCCGCGACCGTCCCGAACCGAGGGTCGCTTGTTCTCCCCCCGCCCCACGTCCCGTCTCGCCCGGTCTGGCCCCCGCGGCTGTTTGCCTTTTTTTTTCTTCTTCTTCTTCTTTTTTTTAATGCTCTCCCCCCCTCCCCTCTCTCTCTCTTCCTCTATTTCCTGATGCAGGGCCGGGGAGGGGTGAGCCAAAGTGTGCACCGGATATTGGAAAACCCATTCTTCTGGCTGATGCTGTTGTGATAATAGATTATTATCTGGACGACGCGCGGGCATCTGCACGAGAGAGAGAGAGAGAGAAAAGGCAGTCTCCTGACCGAGAGAGAGAGGCCCGGCGAGAGAAGGGGAGACAAGAGAGAGAGAGAGGAGGGGAATGTACGAGCCTGGGAAGGATGGTGAAAACATTTTTTGGACGGTAGCAGCAGCGAGGAGGAGGAGGAGGAGGAGGAGGGTGTGTGGAGGGGGGGTCCCTGATATCGATCAGAGAATGGATTCAATCAGGGGCATTCTGACTCGGGATATTTGAGACCCTGCTCTTACAGGAATCAATCTGTGGCCAATGCAGAGCCCGAATGAGACCTCTCTCTTCTGCTCCACTTTTAGCCGGCTGCATAAGCTAACACACCAATTAGCTTTAAACTACTGTTATTTATAGCAAAAAGGTGGGGGTGGGCTCGGTGGGACTATACCTCCTCCCATCATCACCGGTCAAAACCTCACGCGTCCTTCTTCTTCTTCTTCTTCTTCTTCTTCTTCTTCTTCTTTCCACTCTGAATCATGCTGCTTTCCGTGCCGCCCTGAAAGCGACGCGAAACCGAAGAAGAACAGCCCGGGTAATACTTTATTCTAGGCCTGTGCTGAGACGGTGGAAACCGGTTCTCACTCTCCCCGGCGCCGGAGCGGCTGGCCCGCATGACAAACAAGTGCATGGGAGTAGCCTGCAGGGCCCGGCGTTAGAATCACGACCAGTCCTCCCATCGCCTCCAGAGCCGCCCTGGGATGTGCGGCGCTACGGCGTTACGCACAGGAGCCACCGCCGTCTTGATCCGCCTCGCAGCGCGAGTGTATAGAATTTCAGGATGAGCAGCAAGGAGCTGACAGTGGGCCCGTCCAACCAGTACGTGGGGCCCTACCGGCTGGAGAAGACCCTCGGGAAGGGACAGACAGGTAAGGTGGGGCGGGGGGGGGGGGGGGGTCCTCTCGCAGGGCGAACAGCTGATTCTAGCATTCAGAATCACTGCTTTATTCACCCAGCCTCTTTTTATTCTGATCACAACCTCTTAAAGGATCTAAAACGAAATTCATCACGTATTTTTTGAAAGTGCATCCACATTCTATTCTGTCTTTATGTGAGCCGAGTTTAGCCCATGTTTGTGACAATGTCAGTAAAGCTTTTTTGAATTATTTATGACATGCCTCCCTTCCTGTTTTCACACTGCATGATGATTTGAGATATCAAACAGTCTCTCTACCTCTCTCTCTCTCTCTCTCTCTCTCTGTCTCTCCCCCTCTCCCCCCGTGTCTCTTTGTGTCCCTCAGGGCTGGTGAAGTTGGGCGTCCACTGCATAACAGGACAGAAGGTGGCCATCAAGATTGTCAACAGAGAGAAACTCTCCGAATCGGTCCTGATGAAGGTATATATACGCTGTGCTCGTGTCTGACCCCCGTACCCATCCCCACGACTGTCACCTCAGTAGCCACAAAGCTCCGGATCGAGCCAGCTTGCAGCTCTCTCCAGCCTGCGGAAATAGCAACACAAATGTCTTTTTTTATTTTAGTCAAGTAAAAAAAGCCCCGTCTGCGTGTTGCAAAGTGGAGCCGCCGAGTGTGTGGGCACACTGCTTCTGTGCACAGAACAATGGAGATGATTCCATTCTGCTAATTAAGCCCTCTGATGAAAGCTACATACATGAAAACTGAAAAACTGAAAAAAAGTATAAAAAAAAAGAAACAAAGCTGTTCCACATTTGCGTTTCTAATGTGGCCGACTACTAGTTTCTCTTTTTTTAAAGGTTGCACCTGGGAAAACGTGGGGCCCAAGCAAATAGTTGTGTTGTGGCTTTGTGTGTTTTAGTATTTTTATTTGACCTTTACGTAACCTTTATCTAGCCGGGATGATCCCGTTGAGATTTTGAATCTCATTTGCAAAAAGGGGGTTCGTCCTGGCCAAGATGGCGGCGTAAAAGTTTTCCCATTTCAAAACACAAATAACAGATTTTAAAAAAAGCAAAACCGGGAAAAATGCATCGTGAAAACATAAAAAAAAGTTTCACATGACCGAGGCCACAGACTTAAAACAAACCAGCACATCGCAGCAGCGAAAGAATAGAAGAATTGTCTTTCAGTGTCAGGACAAGCACAGATGATCTGTAATCCTGTTTTTAAAATCCTGCGCGTTTATAAAATAATCGAGTTGAAAACGTCTCTGTAGCTCAAGCCGAGATGAGGGTGCAAGATCTTTAAAAGCACTTTCGCCAAAAAAACGGTACGGCCTCGAGGAATGGTGGTTTGCAGCTACCGAGTCTTTGGCTAAAATGAACCGACGTTCCATTCTACGTTTGTAAACAGAAAACACTGAATCTAACATTTTCAAAAAAGGATGAACTTGTAAATACACATACGTATCCCAGAATCTTCAAAAAAAACACTGATTTGAATAGAATCTAGACAAGTGCGTGATTAAAACTCTTTTGCACCACCGACGAAACCTCCATCCACCTGGAAATGCCACCGGTCCCCATTCCTCTGGTTTATAGTATCACCCTTGTCTTGTATCGCTTTGGAAAGCTGCCCACTGCCTACTCGGGGGTGCTAACTGCCAGTAACCGCATTACTGGGTCAGCTAAAGCATGTTTAACTACAAGTAGCCTTTTCCTGTCGACACTCTAGATGTGTCTCTTAGCTTCCTGCTCTGAGTCGACAGCACGACAACAGAGGCAAAACCTAACAAGTCTGTGAGCATTTTTCTGGCAGCTGTTGACCACTTCTCATCCTCTCGTTTACACTCGGCGTCCACTTTTATAGGCACAGTCTAAAAAACATATAGCCCACACTTGAGTATCGCGATGTTATGCTTCGTTATACTGTATCGATTCTCAAAAACGCTGTTAATTTAATAATTTATGTGCAGAGACTCGTGACAGACGGTGGCTCAAATTGCACAAAAAAGCAGCGCTATGATGTTGGCTGTTACGGACTGTGATAAATGCAAATAAAGCTCCCACTGTTCTGATTACATAATTTAAATAAACTTTTTTTTTTACTCAGATTTTAATGCATATGGCGGTGTGTTCTTTAAGACAGTTTTCCTAGAATTAGTCTGAAAAATTGCAATATATTGCCTTGCTTACAGCATCACAATATATCACAATATATTGAATCGTAACCCCTGTATCGTGATATGTATCGCATCGCCAGATTCTTACCAACACACAGCCGTCTGATGCAATCCAATACAACTGTGCTGCCATGAAGTCGACTTTTACGATGTCTATAAAGTTTGTTTTTTTACTGTTATCGAGGTGTTAATTCAATTATTTGTTTGTTATTGAGGTCACAGTTGAAAAAGCACTTGTTCGTGGACGGGCTGTTGTATTGGATTGCATTAGACTGTGCAGGGGTACCTAATAAAGTGGCCACTAAATGTATTTATCTATTACAGCGGATCATCACAATCCATTTCTTTTTAATCAAATCTTTTTAATTAGGGATCGGCAAATAGCTACCAATGGACTATGGATTTAAATGAAGGGATTCATCAAAACATTTATACCTTACAGAGTCCTTAGATCACAGTGAGAACAACTTTACCATGAATGTACCATCCGGTAATCACCCCCCCCCCACCATGTGGAGAGCGAACCCATATGCGTGAGTGAATGTTTAGTAGGTCATGCTATAGACAGCTGCTGGTGCTGAAATGAGAGCTGATAAACATATGAAATATAACTGATTCATTTTAAAGGACAGGTTTGGATATTTTGAAGTCCATCTTAATACAACACTCACATGACCTTATGAAGGTTTATGGGTTATTTTGGTCATTGTGGCCGTGGTAACGCTTGTCCTCTCAATGCGACTGTTGTCATCCGATCACGACAGGACATATTAACTGTCAAGTCTGTACACTTGTTCCTTCAAAATAAAGCTCTTGAATAACAAAGTAGTATGGGACATATATCATGAACAATTTATAGGAGATTAAAGGTTTTTATCTCTGTTGGAAGCAAACAGGTCTGCAGATACTGCAAGGAGGAAGAGTAAGCAGCAAAATTACCGGTGACTTTCATTGTGAAGATTTTAACGAGCCGTAAATAAACAAGTGACATAATGTCATCTTTTAATGTTGATATGGCTGAGCAGCTTAGCAACTTAGCTTAGCGTTAGCAAACGGTTGCCTTTTTACACATCTAGCAGACGCGGAGCAACATTAGTGTTCATTTGAGAGCATTTTTCATGCAACCTGGATAGTGTGAGTCTAATATTGTGTCTGTTTGGTGCTGAGCAGGGTGTTTACAGTGAGTTTTACAGTTTCTTTTTGCCAAAAACAGACGGCCGGTGCCGTAGATGAGAATTATTTGGTCAATTTTTCATGTAAAAATATTGATTAGTGCAGCTTTAAGTCTGAGTCATGAGGAGGTATCGGTCTGAGCTAGCTTAAAGTACAGGCCTGCACTTAAGCTTTGTTCCTCCCTTTTTTTCTTCCATTTATCCTTCAAACTTTTAAAAACACACTTCATCGGTGTAAATGATGATTTGCTTTTTCTGCTCGCTGTCTACAACTCAATCTAACTTGTTTCTGCCTATAAATGAACACTAAACAATTTGACATTAACATTTAATACTGCCTCCCTCTGCTCCACATTTGACCTAACTCTGCCTTTATACTTGCTTCTTCCCTCTCTCTCTCTCTGCCTTCCATCATATACACCTACTCTTCCTCCTGACATTTCAATCTCCATTCTTTTTTAACCTCCCTCCCTCCCTCTTTCTTAACCTTTCTCCACACGTCCCCTCTTCTCTGCGTCCATCCAGGTGGAGAGAGAAATAGCTATTCTTAAACTAATAGAGCACCCTCACGTTCTGAAGCTGCATGATGTCTATGAGAATAACAAATACCTGTGAGTATCTCTTTATCTTTCTCCTTTCCGCTGACTGTCTTTCTTTCTTTCTTTTTTTTAATCTTCCCTCTGGATCTGCACCAGAGAAGGAACAACCTTGAATCTGAAAGGGAAAATAATAACCGCATGACACGGGAGATATAGAGGGTTGTGGGTGTCTGTTTGAGTTTTTATGTATGGAGGAAGCATCCATGGCTTGTGTGCATGAAGTCTCACATGTTCCCCTGTCCTCGCCCCCCCCCCTCCCCCAGGTACTTGGTTTTGGAGCATGTGTCCGGCGGAGAGTTATTCGACTACCTGGTGAAGAAGGGCAGGCTGACCCCCAAAGAGGCCAGGAAGTTCTTCAGACAAATCATCTCCGCCCTCGACTTCTGCCACAGTCACTCCATATGGTCTGTGAGAGGCTGCTGACCTTAAGGCCCGCCCTTTCTTTCATTGTTGTATCATTTACAGTTTTGTCTCTCAACCCGTTTTGTCGCTATTTGTCGGTGTTGAGTCAAAGTCTGTTCCCCCATCGATTGGTGTTTCCCCTCACCTTAAAATGAGACAAAATGTATTGTTAACCACAACCAGTCGTTTTCCACGGTGCTTAACTCAAACCTTACCCTAACCCCAACCAGCTACCTCTGCGACGCCTATCCATAACCTACCTACAATCTAACCCTCTTCCCTTGTTTCCTGTCTGCCTCTTCACTATCAACTGTCCAGTAAATGGCAAAAAATATACATATACATATATATTTTTAATATTGGGCTATAGTGAACACAAGTCAAAACTCTGCGTTTATGAGGTGGTCTCGTGACCCGACACCAGTGGGGTTGTATGAGGTACTCATCCATAGTCAGTGTATAGTAGATATCGGTCGGCACGCCCCCAGTTTCGAGAAACAGACTGGAATAATGGAAGCAAAGCAATGTGCTGCTGTGGAATGGGCTCAGCAGCTAAATGTATTTGAACAAGAATCAATATCAGTTTAAGTGTACGCTATGTTTAGAATATTATCACCAGTTCACCTTCCTGTGAGACAGCAATGCAGTCTATGTTTCCAACAGGGAACTTAAGCCGTTATATGCTCTTGTCCAAAGCCGCCACAAAAAAAACAATAATTTCACCTCGCAGAATACAGGAGTTGCTGGTCTACTGCTGCCTCGATCGGTTGGTTAGTTTGTTTTATTGTGGGACTTGGGTGAATCCAAACTAACCCTTTAAAACACCAAAGTCACACAATGGCACAAATTAACTAACTAACCGCTCGAGGTAGCACTTCAAAACATCCGAACAAGCAGAGCTGTGCATTGCGTCATCCACACGTGCATTCACGTGCGTCCTTGTGCAGTGAACTGCACTGCAGATCACTAAGCTTTAATGAACAGTGGCACTCCCCTTTGCTATGAATATTTACATATCATGTGAAAGTCTACCAAGCGTACAAACAAGGTTAGCTGTAGCTGTGGTTTATGGTCTGGAAAAAGACTTTCATTGAACATATGTGTCTGTGTGTGTGTCCAGTCACAGAGACCTGAAGCCAGAGAATCTTCTATTGGATGAGAAGAATAACATCAGGATAGCAGACTTCGGCATGGCCTCACTACAAGTTGGGGACAGCCTGTTGGAAACCAGTTGTGGGTGAGTACTGGATTAGATCGATGAGGCTAAAATTAGCTTGAATTCATATGTGGGACCAAGACTGTACATGTGAAGTAAACGTAGTGACCGTGACGTCACCCATTGGTTTATGGATTGCCGATTTGAAGCCTCGAGTTTGGAATTTTGTCCGTCGCCATGTTGTTTTTTTGCAACCAGAAGTGACACAAGATGAAGTACAACCAAACGCAGAATTTGTCGGCCAACAAAATGCTACAATTAACTTTCATGAACTGAAAACAAAAAGCCTTGGCAGCAACCTGTCAATCACAAAGTAGCCCCACCCTAAACCATATTCTGCTTTATGGTCTATTTGACTCTAAATGGGACCATAATTTATTAAATGAACATCATGCTGTATTGAGGAAGACATGAAACTAGCGATTGAGACCATAAACTCATGTATACGAAATTTACTGAGGTAATAAGTCAAGTGAGAAGTAGGCCCCCTGATGGCCATCAGAAAGAATGCAATTTTTTAAGGCTCTTCCCCCATTGGCTTCACGTTTCAGACCCGGAGGTTGCCGCCTGGGTGCGACTTGTTCATCTGCCTATTTAAATAACATCTGGTATTGTAAATTAACTACAAATATGATCATGTAAATTCGGTGACATACACAAAGTGTGCAGAACATTAGGAACATCTACTCAGCGCTCTATTGTGTGTCTTTTTACATAATTGATGACTTTGTTCGTTAAAAGCTTAAGCGTTTTTTAAACTGCCTGCCCATCAGGAGCAACGTGGATGTAACACATACAATTAGTAAGGGAGTGTAGCTGTTCGCCTGGATTCACCTATTCAGTCTAATCAATCAATAAAAGAGCTTTTTCATCAAATCAGCACCTGCGTCCTTTATCTGTGTGCATGGTTGCATCTGGTTAAATCATTTAATAATAGCCTCTTCTTTCTTCACAGATCCCCACATTATGCTTGCCCAGAGGTCATAAGGGTTAGTTACTTCCCATTTCAGTGTGTTATTGTGTTAGTGTGTGTGTGTGTTTGTGTGTGTGTGTGTGTGTGTGTGTGTGTGTGTGTGTGTGTGTGTGTGTGGGAGTCTGTGTGAAGTCTAATGCTTCCATGTCTTTGCATTTTGGTTTCAGGGAGAGAAGTATGACGGTCGCAGAGCCGATGTCTGGAGCTGTGGAGTCATCCTCTTTGCTCTTCTGGTGGTAAGAAGATACTTTTATTCTTTTTCTTTTTTTTCCAGTATTGAGTTGCTTTTTCTCTCTGCCCTTTGATTCCCGCTATTTAAGTCACAAAGAACAAGAATCCCATTGAACCTCATATGCAGTCTTCTCTCAAGCCAGACTGTCAGCGTATCAGCCTTAAATCTTAAAGGTACCCTGTGGAGATGTTGACAACTATTGGCAGCCTGGAGCAATGTTGTGATGAATGAGCCGGTCACCATTTTGTTTATATCTTGTGCATCAGACTAGCGAGGTAGTGGGATGCAAGAGTGCGTGGGTGACGTGACTTTTCCACTGCATGACAGTTGGTGGCGGTAACCTGCCAAGAAATGCAGCAATGCACCAACAAAAAGCAGAAATAACTAGACAAGGATGGATTTAAAAGCGTTACATATACGTACAATGGATTTTTTTGTGAGAAACATAACACAAAGACATAGCTGTATTGTTCTACAAGAACACTCCACAGGGTGCCTTTAAAGGAATGGTTCGACAAAGGTGACAAAATCCGCCTACCAGCACCTCTGAAGCTCTTACAGTCACATGTTATATCTTGTTTGTTTAATCCATAAATGTAGTAGTATGTAGCTTTAGAGGTGCTGGTATGCATATTTTGTTACCTTAGATACTTAGATACCTTAGACAGGCTTTCAGACTTTATGCTAAGCTAAGCTTACTGGCTGCTTGTGGTAGCAAAACTATTTTTTTTTTTTACAATATATCTATTACACAAATTGTTAAACTATTCCTTTAACTATGCTGAGTGTAACACGTTTTGGTGCCACTAAACTATTTAATCTCTTTGCATCTCTCTCATCCTATTTCCTCGTCTTTCTGTATCTTCTCCCATCCCCTTCCCAGGGTGCCTTGCCCTTTGACCATGATAACCTGCGCCAGCTTCTCGAGAAAGTGAAGAGTGGGGTGTTCCACATGCCCCACTTTATACCTCCTGAATGTCAAGCTTTGCTTAAAGGAATGATAGAAGTCAACCCTGACAAGAGACTCACGGTGAGCAGAGAGGGACCATGGGGCTTATATAGGGAGAGGGCCACATATATGTGTATATACATAAAATAAGGGGCATTCAAGTGTACGTACTCTGAAGTTGATTTAGCTAAAAAAATGAGCCGCTGATTCAAACATATCTTTCTCCCGGTGTAAGTCCATAGGAAAAGTCTTTGTGGGCCCAATGACATCACGCGACGAACCCCAAAGTTGTAGGCCACTACAAGAATGTACTTAAAATACCTGGCCTTCTTCTCGTGGGACTTGGCGCAAATATGAACCATTATCTATTGTATTGTTTTATGTAGTGCATTTATTGTCATGTGGTTGTTTTTTGTCCATCTGCCCATTGACAACCGATGCAAATTAGCTTCTAGCTAGCTCTTGTGCAATTAGTTTTTACTGTGCGCTGTCCCTGGAAAAATAAACATTAAAAGAAAGAAAGAAAGGTACCAGAACACAGGCAGTCAAAAACTCAGAATCACACACAAACTAAGCCCTGTCTGGAAGAGTAAAATGTGAGCCGTAGACAGTGTTTTCAACCGTTAGCTTAATCAGCTAGCTAGCTGCAGCTCATAAAATCAGATGGCAAAATCGTTGGTTCTAAAATTGAGTAGCCCCTTTTGACTGCCTCTGTTTGAAATAAAGGCCATATTGTTGAAAAAAATGAATCAGCATTTTCAGTGCTAAATCTGCCGCTGTTCTCATTCTGAACTGCATATGAATGGAGGAGCGTTCCGTAACTGAGGAAGGCAGGGCTGAGCAAACAGTCACATTGCCCCACAGCAGTTTCCACAGCACACGAAGCATGAACCAGACATTCAGGAGGGAGGAAGGAAAGGAAAGGCCCCAGGCCTCGCTTCGAGATGTGACAGAAATCGACGCTGACACCGGACCTTACGGAGGGAAGAGGAAGGAGATGAGGAAGGTGGAAAAGAAAAGAGCAGAGGAATGGGCCTTGGGTATTGCTTAAAGGCACGAGTGGAGTCAGCCATGACAGGACAGGGTTTCTTATTTCTGTCTTCAAAGGCAAGTTAGCAGTTAATTTGAAGACGAGACTCACGGAAACCGAGGTGTAGGGAGGAAGAGAGGCATGTGTGCACAATGCGATTGATTGGATGGATCAAGTGGCTGTAGAGAAGGCTGAGGGTGAAAGGGGGCGAGGACCTCTCTTCCTTTTCACCTAAATGCCAGCTTTCCCTTTCTGAAAGCAAGGCTTGAAAAGGAGACCGGCAGTCCAGAGGCAGAGAGAGGGGAGAGGGCGAGTGAATAAATGAATGAGCGAGTGAATGGACAGCTGGAAGAAATTCCACCGCGCTCAGGTTTAGAAAGAGTGGAGAGGAATCCAGGCTTTCGAGGCCGAGAGGTGGAGACTACTGTGATAATGTGGTTTGCAGAGACTGCTGACAGAGAGGAAGCCTGGTCATTTAGTCATTCAGCTACAACAGAGCAGATTTAATCATAGCTGTGGCTTTGTCTGACGAGCTGTTGATTAATGGAGCCTGAAACCAGGTCAGACTGTCTCTCTCTCTCTGTCTGTCTGCTGGTTGCCTCCATGGAAACCACCCAACACACAGGGAGACAGATTTCAATCCAGCTGAAGAGTATATTTGTCGCTAGCAAGCTGAACATTCGGAACCCACACATCTTTTTATTTTTTGCTTTTTTCAGCATATTCATATCAGTTAGGAAACGGGAAGTGTGTCCTCTGTACTTTATGAGTACGTTAACAAATGCAAAGCTCTGGCTGCATACAGCTGCTTGTTGGTTTCCTCTCGGCATACAGTGTTCACAGCGGGCCCGCTGTTTACGTGCTTGCAGAACTGCAGCTGCTCCATTACACCAACCCTAAGAGATACTGTAGAGTATTGATGCGATGGCTACCACTGTACGCTGGGATGACGTATTTTTGCAGGCCAACCTCGGAAGTTAGCATCGCCCTGGTTCCCTCGAAAGGAAAAAAGCCAATGGATTTTTTCCTTATTGCATTTTTATTTAATGTCTTCGAACTAAACGTTAAAATCTCTAAAGCTTGTGTTGTGTTTGCTTTGCAAAAATGCTTTTTCATTTTCGGGGTTTTAGGACTCAATCCTATGTTACTCTGAGCAGGACTGGACTGCAGGGATACTTTTCCTGGGGTCATAAATGCAGATACAAGAGTCTACAGCCATGCTGTACCTGATCTTAATGCTAACATCAGTATGCTAACATTGACTAACATGCTGATGAGCAAGTGTGATGTTTATCATGTTCACCAGGAGGCTTTTGCAGGTACTGTATTTGGTAAAATTAACTTTGTACCTGATGATGAACTGATTAAAAAGTTAAGTTATTACAGTTGGTATGACTATCTGCACCAAATTTCATCAATTCATTCAATATTTTTTGAGATATTTCAGTCTGGACCAAAGTGATGGAACAATCCTGACTTGGTAGCTTTAGACTTGTTTAATCAGGTTTTTATTTTATTTTTTAAACACAGATCCCAGTGTTCAGTTAGACAGCAGATGCTTTATCTTTGTTGATGTATGATTGTAGGATTAAATTAGCTGTAAAATCAGGAAACTATGTTTTGATCAATGCTGTAATATTGTCTTCTTCTTTTTTTATATTACAGCTAGAATCAATACAGAAACACCCCTGGTACCAGTAAGTACCACGTTCACTTTCTTCCTCTGCATTTTCCCTGTTCCCTTCTTCACCAAAGCCACTATTGTTGGTACTAAAGTAGCATAGCGGCACTTGGCTCCGCTGGCCACATCTGTAATTTCTCACACCTTCACTTTAACTATGTCGGCCTCTTCTTATTGTGGGTCAGCCAATATTCTAACACGCAACATACCTCATACCATACTGTACATACAGTGTGCAGCTCAGACGTCTGTTTTACATTGTCAGTCGACACCAGGCATACTAGCATTTGATTTTTCACTGTAATCACTAAAAGCTCAAAAATAAAGTTATATATATATACAGTATATCATCATATAAATATAGTCCTGGCTTGATGTGACCTACATTGCTTTTTGAAATAACTTCTGTGGGTAGTAGTGGGTTTTTAAAAGCCAATGCTTATACCAATATATTTGTACTACAGTGACTAAGCTGTTATGGCCGTGTTGAAAATGAGAATGTTCCCCAAGAAAATGTGTGAAATCTTCCAATGAACCCTAGATCATAAAAGTGTGGGGAAAAAATGCAGGAAGCAGTGTAACGTACTGCTCCGCTGCCCAAATCATCACCATAATATCTGACTGTGAAGAGTTCTCCCTCGTTGTCTATAAGTGCTTGCAGTAAACTTTGAGATGTTTCGAACAATTTTTTTAATTGCACGCAACTACATACCCTGATTTTGTCCCTTCAGGGGGGGCCGTAATGAGCCTTGCCCAGAGCAGCCGGCGCCTCGCCGTGTGTGTGTGAAGAAGATCCTGTCCTTAACAGACCTGGACCCTGATGTCCTGGAAAGCATGTACTCCTTAGGGTGCTTCAGAGACCGGGTCAAACTCACACAGGACCTTACAAGTGAGGAGTGAGTAAATATAACCCATCAAACATTTCCACTTTGAATGGATGTCAATACATCATTGTGCACCAGTGTTGAGACGTATCGGTTGGAATTTATGACAGAACATTGATCAGATAGCTTGATAAATCTGCTTTATTATCCACTATAGAGTATATTCATATTTTATATAAATAGATTGAAAGAATGAAAGAATTTAAAAACGTAAACCTGTCTCCACTGCACCGGTTGATCCCTAGGCAATCATTAGACAAGTAGAACAAACATGTCAAGTCGGCATCAGACTATGACCCTCTATGTGACCGTAGTTATGGCGGGGAGTAAAGAACGAAGTGAGGTTACGAAGTATACAGAGCAATATCGTCTGCAAAGGGAGAAGGTCTGGGTGGATGGTTGGGTCCAAAAACACATGAATTTCAGCCACGAAACTGCGGTTTGTGTCCCGTGGGACACCAAAAGTCAACCTTGGTTTGTTAAAAGGGCGATTGTGGCTAAGTGGATAGCAGGGCCGTCTTTCAATCAGAGGGTGGGAGGTTCGAACCCTGGCTCCGCTAGTCGCATGTCGATGTGTCCTTGAGCAAGACACTTAACCCCAAAATTGCTCCCGTAGCTGTGCCTACGGTGTAGAAATGTGATAGACTCTGAATTGTAAGTCGCTTTGGCTAAAAGCGTCTGCTAAATGACTGTAATGTTAAAAGTTATGTAACGTTACTACGTTGCATACATAAGGTAGCCTTAGCTACGTAGTAGTTTGAAGTGTAGGGCCACTGACCAAGCTGCTGTATTTGACGAGTTGGGATTGAGAACGTGTATAATTGTGTGTGTAGTTACTTTAATTTCTCTCTCACAATGTCTCCTTCTCTCTCCGTCTCTTTCCCTCATTGTCTTTTTTCTCCTTTTGTGGCCTGTCAATTAGTTAAATCATTAATCTGCCTGGCATGGCAGGAACAAGAGCAACAATGTCAACAAGGGCTCTTTTATCTCTGTGTCCACCCATCCGTTGTGTCCCCCTTCTCTGATGAGCTCTCTCACTACCCACAACAGCAGAAGCAGACGCGTTTTAGCATCTTTAAGCTCATTGTTTTGTTTTTCCGGCTGGTACCTTCACTGTTTTGACTGAGTCTCACAGCTCTCATCGTAACCGTTACCAGCCACAGTAGGCAGCTGTTGTCAGTGAAACAACTGTGATAAACCCGCTGTATACTGCCTGACCAGCAGCAAACAGCAGACAGGCAAATTTAGCAACTAGCTGGTGAACATAGCGGAGCTTGTAGCAGATATGGAGCCAAACAATGATTGTAAGAATTAGTGGAAACAAAAAATCCTAGCTTAAAGGAGTATTTGACTAACATTTTCCAGAAACACTCCAAACCAAATAAATTTTAATGTTTTTCCATGTTTACTGGATGTGTTAATAAGCAACTGATTGCTAACATGTAGGTGTTTAGGGTTTGTTGTCGTTAACTTTAGCAACAGATATTTTTGCAATATTTCTGGGTTTCTGGTGTAGCCGTTGGAGACGGGGATAAGGAAAAAATGTATAAAATAAAAAAGAATAGATTTGGAGTTGAGAGACGACGTCTACGAATGGTTTTGTTTCACAAGTAGCCGGTTTACACTCAGTTAATGATACATTTCCTAGCTTATAAAAAGCTGAATCATCGTCAGATGACAGCCGATGGGTTCCGAGATTGCATTTCCACCGATGCATTCCACCTCTTTTTCTCTCCACATGGACTGTTTATCTACTAAATGTTTTTAGTCAATACAACTCGGAATACAAACGGAAACCAGAACGCTTAGCGATTCTGCATTCATATGCAGATTTCTGTTTATAGAGATTACTTACGATATGACCTGTCCGGACCATCCCATTTACAATGTTTTTTTTTTGTTGCCATTATTTATTCACATGTGACACTGACAAGCCTCTTGTCTTTCTTGTGTTTACCGATTCCGTCGGCAAAAAGCTTTCTGTGTCTCCTTTCTTTCTCACCTTCGGTTTCTCCGTCGCTCTGCGTCTTGTTCTGCAGGGAGAACCAGGAGAAGATGATCTACTACCTCCTGTTGGACAGGAAGGAGCGATACCCCAGCTGTGAAGATGAGGATCTGCCAGCCAGAAATGACCTCGGTGAGAACACGTGCTGCATAACCTTTTTAGACAAAAGCTTGATTGTGAAATCTAATGTTACTTCTCCTCTGACCGTTCAGTCGATTCTTTTAAAAGATAAAATTCCGATTTTCCTTTTCTTTTTTTTCCTATTATTTTTGTCCTCCAAGACCCCCCCAGGAAGCGAGTGGACTCCCCCATGCTGACGCGTCATGGTCGCTGTCGTCCAGAGAGGAAGAGCCTGGAGGTCCTCAGTGTCACAGAGGGGGGGTCTCCCACCCCGCCTCGCAGGGCCCTGGACACTAATGCACACAGTCAGAGGTCAGAACCAGGACTGACGTAACATGACATTATTGTTTTAACTGATGGAAATTGTTGCACCTAAAAGTCCCATTCGCCTCGATGACTTTTTGTTTGTTGCTGTCTTCAAAAGGTCTCGTTCAGTCAGTGGAGCGTCCACAGGTCTGTCCTCCAGTCCTCTCAGCAGTCCCAGGGTAAGAACGTCTCTCTACTCTATTAACCGTGTTAAAGACCTTTTCACTGCCTCTGACCTAGCTGCCTTAAAACAGGGTCTGACCTGCTGTCTGCAGACACAGAGTTCAACTATTTTGAGTTTTTTTTTACACTCAAAAAGCAAATTAAAAGTTTTTTAACCTACGAGTTTACACTTTAATCAACCATGCTTGTGTCACACAGCTACATGGGTGAGTCTCCCAAATAGAATCTCCCATTTTAATCTCCCCCATGTCTCTATAACGATCCTGGCCAGGTCTGTGAAGTGTTCCGTTCTGTACTTTACATCACATAATCTGACTAAATGATTACACTCATGAGAGTGGGGGATTGGCACTGAAAGCTGCATTAATGTGCATAGTTTGTCTCGTTTTTTTAATGTCTGGCAAGCATTTCTACATATATGGTGATCTCTTTGCGTTCAGTTTCACACATTCTAATGAGCAAAGGGAACTCAGTATGTTTATATAATAATTTGCATATCATAGATATTACTAGTTTGTTTACAAGCAGTTAAAGGAACAGTTTGGCAAGTGAGCTTATTCCTTTTTATTTGCCAAGAGTTAGATGATGTCTGTACAGTAAAAATGAAGTTACCAGCAGCAGTTGGTTAGCTTAACTTAGCACAAAGACAAGAAACAGGGGGAAACCGCTAGCCCCAGCCTCGCTCTGTCCAAAGGTTATAAAATTGCCTGATCAGCACCTCTCATTTACTGACATAAGTTATGTCACCATAACAACTAACAACAGTAGCCATTGTCTTTTGTTCTAGTCAAATGAGCACGGAAAACAGTTCAATGTCCGTCTTGCTCCTACTCCTATGGTCTGCACATACAGTAAAGACCAAAGTCTGAAGCTGGTATTATAGTTAATACAGACTTTCTCTGTCCTATTTGAAGGATAAAGGTGATCATATTTTGTAATTGTCAACAAATCCCATGAAAAAAACAACATTTATTAATACAGCATTTTCTGTGTATCTGAAACCTGATACATCTTAATCCTCTGCGCCATAGCGCTCAACTGTTGTCTAAGAACTATTAATAAACACACCAGTGAGTCACACTGTTGCACTGGGTGACACGTTCCTTTATTGCCATGAACATGGGCACTGTGGTGTATTTTAAATCAATCCCACACGCATCATCCTGCCGCTGTAAGAAAATAGGTCAAAGCATATCAAATGTGTATTCATCCGCAGCTGAAAATAGTACAGAATAAATGCAATATTTTCCTACTGTTTGAGTCATATGTGATAAAACCTATTCACCTTTGTTAGGGACCAGTGGGCTTGGAGTTGAGTTTGGTCTGTTCTTTGTAATGTGCTGTGTGTTGTGTACTAAAGCTGTTTTGTATCTGTCTTTCCAGACTTTTCCTTTTGAACTTGCAGTATATATTAAACATATACAGTATGTACTATCAGCGGCTCCAATTTAAAGATATCAGTTTAGGCCATCAACAACACCAAACCAAATTTCCTGTGATGCTTGTTTTATTTTCTCTGCTAACTCTCGCTCAGACTGTCGCTGCTAAGATATGGCAGCCTTTTCCATCACACTCCATCACTTTCTCAGTCATTTACATTCTCATTTCATAGATACGCCATGTCGCCTCATACAAATGTCTGGACAAAAAAACTGACTAAAACACATACGTAGCTGTAACCAAGAACAGAGATCCCCCAAATCCATCTTCCATCTGATCGAGGCTTGTTGAAAATCGTTTCCATGAACCATAATTCATGACCATTGCTTTCTCTCATCTTTTCCATCCCTCTTTCCCTCCTTCTCCCCATCTCTCTCTCTCTCTCTGTCTGCCCATCAGAGCCCGGTCTTCACTTTCAGCCAATCAGAAGTCGCCTCCGCTTCCTCCTCCAAAGACCCCAAACCAGGAAGCGCCACCACGCCTCGGCCCACCCGCCCACCACCCGACCCAAAAACACAGACCCTGCCCTCAAAGGGCCAGGCCGACCGGCCCCCACTCCACTCCATGAAGTCCCTCCCCCTCCACACCCCACGCTCCCCTTCCCCGTCCCCCTCTCCACTCCTCTCCCCCATCCCACGCTTCTTCAACTTCCCCTCTCCATCCGTCTTCAAGTCCAAGAACGTCCACTCGTCCTCTAACTCCTCTGCCGCCCCTCCCCCTGTGTCGCAGGTCACGCCGCAGGGCTCGCCGCTGCCCACACCGCTGGGCACGCCCGTGCACCAAATCCACCACCCTTCCTCTACCACCCCTCCCTCCTCCTCCTCCTCGTCCTCTTCTTCCAGGGCGGATGGGGCCGGCGGGGCCTCGCTGTCGCTGACGCCGCCCTCCAGCCCGGGCGGCAGCGGCGGTCTGGCCGCCTCCAGCTCCGCCCACTGGAGAACAAGGCTCAACTCGTTCAAAAACAACCTCCTGGGCTCGCCGCGCTTCCATCGGCGCAAACTGCAAGGTGAGTTTGAACAAACTATCAGTGGATGATGATGATGGTGTGAATCCTCACTACTTTGAGATAACAAAATTCAAAAAAGTAGTAGCCTCTAAATGAAGTATGAAGTAACTTGATGCTGCGCTAACAGTTTAAACAATCAGAGTTAATCTACTCGCATCCAAGATAGAATCTATTATTACCGAGAAACGGCCACGTGCCCCGGCCTGTAGCCTGCGGCTGTGTTGATTAATGTCTGTGTGATAATCTCTAATTAGGGCAATTAGATTATGCCCTGTCATAAAGATTCACTGGCCTTTTGCTTCTGTCGTCCTCGCTCTCTCTCTCTCTCTCGCTCTCTCTCTCTCTCTCGCTCTATCTCTCGCTCTCTCTTTCGCTCTCTCTCTCTCTGTTTCCTTTTTTTAGTCCCCACGTCAGAGGACATGTCCAGTTTGACTCCCGAGTCCAGTCCAGAGTAAGTCCACACAAGTCTCCGTTTGTTTTCCTGCAACACAGTACAATATTACAACGGTTTGTAGGTTGACGAAACAATCTCACCACGAGGTTCATTATGTAGCGTTTAGAGCTTCAATACTTTCAAGCTCCAGCGCAGAGATTTGTTTGTCAGCTAACTCTCTGTTTTTTCATCCAGCTAGATTTAACTGTATAACCAGAATTATTTAAACAGTCAAATCCTTGACTGAACACTATGTCCGTCATTATGGGCCAGTTGAAAATACCACATCCAACCCAAATGAATAGTGTCATTGGAAGGAATCAGTCACATGTCAAACACTTGTTCATTTGCAGACTGGCTAAGAAGTCCTGGTTCGGTAACTTCATCAGCCTGGAGAAAGAGGAGCAGATCTTCGTGATGATTCAAGACAAGCCGCTCAGCTCCATCAAGGCTGACATCGTCCATGCCTTCCTCTCAGTGAGTACGGCTCGAGCTTCAGTAGGCCTCGACAACTTCGGGCATTCGCTGTGTAGTACAATTTGCGGCATTAAAGGCAGAGACTAAATATTGAGTGTCACCCTTTTTCTTTTGCCTCTCCAGATCCCATCCCTCAGCCACAGCGTGGTGTCTCAGAACAGTTTCCGGGCAGAGTACAAGTCCTCCGGGGGCCCCTCTGTCTTCCAGAAGCCTGTCAAGTTCCAAGTATTATTACTTTTATTTATTTTTTACATCTTCAGCCCTGAGACCCAACACTCCCAACTCCATCTTTAACAAATGCATGTTGTGCTGACCACGCAGCATTCAAACCCACTGAAGTTTTTATCAGATTCTAGTCAACACCTCAGTGAAGACTTTGAGTGTTTCAATGTAAGCATCATATACTGTACATGAAGATTCAATAATTTACCAATCTGTTACTGGCATACGATCCAAAGCTTTCAAGCAGCTTTAACCAACATTTTAAATAGTATTAAGCTTACTATATATATATATATACATCCATGTAATCGCATGTTTTTTGTGTTCTGCTTTGAAGTTACTTAAGCTCACAACAGAAGTTACTTAAGCTCACAACAGAGCATTTCATTTACAAAAACCCAACAGATCCCACCCAGGGACACTGAGAGAAACACAAACAAATACAGAATTAAAACGATCAACAGCTTTTTACTCTGCTCATATAACTGAGCACATTTCAAAAACTAAAAAGTTATGTTAATTTGGTTGAGAATTGTGTTTTCATGTTTCTACATTTAGAATTGTTCAGGAAAAATATGCTTTGATGGAAACCAATGTCCATTTACAATTGCAATACTTTTATCAATGATTATGGCTTATTGACTTACATAACCTCTTAAGTTAGGTTGAACAGATTTTAAGGGGTATGAAGCATCGGAGGATACTCAAAATGAGCATATCTCAGAAACTGAAACATGTACATAGTTTCTTTAACCGTCTTTGGTCTTCGTGTGTGAGCATCATGAACTCACGGACGCGTGCTCCTTCTTTCTCTGTAGGTGGACATTGCTTTCTCCGAGGGGGAGAGGGAGCGAGAGAGAGAACGAGTGGAGAGGGAGGGAAGACGAGAGATGGGCATCTACAGCGTCACCTTCACTCTAATAACAGGTAGGACGGTGTGTTTGTGTGGAGGATAGATAAGAGGAGAGCAACACACAGCTACAGGTGTAAGACGTGCAATTATAACCCGTGCTTCTTCTTAGTCCCATGTTACCTTGCGGTGAGAAACCGGTTATTCCCTGAAAGGCGATCACAACATGTCTTTGTTGAGTTCGCAGCTTGTTTCCACTGCCCACAAGGTGGCCAAATAAATCAGTTATTGGAGGTTTAGAAAGAACAACACCAGCTAATGTTTTTGCATCAAAACATAACGGCAGTGATGCAAATTTGCGACGGTTGTAGCACTTTTTCAATAAAAGGTTTGATGGATTCGTGCAGGACACACTACCTGGATCCTCTGGAAGTCAAATATTTGTATAGCTTAAAGCTACTGGAGGCTGTTTTATTGTGTTTCCTTATTGCAAATAGCTTCCCTCTGGTAAACAGTTACACCGTATACTACACATCTTTTATTGTGGGCTTTTATTGTGAAAGGTAAAGGTGAAGGTTGCAAGGAATAATGAAGTTTGCCGTCTTGGTTCAGACTACGGCGCCTCCGTGTTGGTGTGCAATGCAGTGTACGTTTTTTAATATGTCCGTTCCGCACAGTGCGATTGGTTGACGATCAACCTCGCTCTGACAAACAAAACGATATTGCTTTTTAAGCTGCGTAATACTTTCTGACCATGTTCTGTGTGAAAGTACTCGTGACAAAAACAACAACAGAACAACAAACAACAAAAATATATCGACGTGTGAATGAATCTCACGCAAAAAAAAGAAAGGAAATACCCTATTGTGTTAAGGCCTTTATATTATTGACTCTGATCTTCAAATTCACGCTCATCTGTGTTTATTTTACATTTGTATCCTTGAGGCTGAGTTTCTATATTCTGTATTTAAAATTGGAGTTTCAATTTTCACTGTTTTAAACCTTCAAATGAATGAATAAAGACTGCTCTCCCAACCAGGTCCCAGTCGCAGATTCAAGAGAGTGGTGGAAACGATTCAGGCTCAGCTCCTGAGTACTCACGATCAGCATTCTGTGCAGGCACTGGCTGGTAAGAAGTACACACACACACACGCTAACCACATGTTCCAGTAGTTTAGTTGTTTGTTTCACGTCCTCTCTCCCCCGGTTTTACCCCTGGCCCCTCAGACGAGAAGAACGGACAGCTCTCCCGCCAGCCCAGCACCCCTTCGCGTCAGAACTCCCGGCGTTCCGAGAGCGGTTCCGAGCGGGAGCGGGGAGAGAAGGAGCGTACGGCGGACGCTGGGGGCGGCAGCGGTGGCACCTTGCAGAGGCGGGGCTCGGGGAAGGACAAGACCAGACTCCTCTCGTCGTCCAACGGGACGCAGTCCCATCCCTGAAAGGAATGTCGTGTGGAAGAGAGGGCGAGGGTCATCTGCCTGGCCTTTTTTTTCTCTTCCTTCCCTCAGCCCTTCCCACATTCTTTCCTTCCCTATTTCCTTACCTCCTGCCTTGCTTCCTACCATTATTCCAAAGCGACGGGACGGAGGACGGGGAAAGTTCTACCTTGAAGCTGATCCGGGGGGGATACGAAGGAGATATCCCCCCCGCAAATGACAGATTTTTTTGCAGAAATGCGTACATGTGGGGGGTGGTGGAGGCAGGTTGAGCTGATCTCTAATCAGCCTTCAAGGGCAGCTTCACCCCGGAAAGGGGGGACGGGGGGGACGACAAGCCCGAAGACAGGATGTCCCACCTGACCGGAGAAATGCAGGAAAAAGCTCCCAGCCAGGGAAAGACGTTGTCCGCCCGTTTTAACGAATCAAGAAAGCACATGACCTTCCCATCACGCAACACGGGAATCAAAACCGACAGGAAACCTCCGCCGGGTAGTCGAAATGGCGCAGGAAGACACCGGCCAATGACAGAGCCCACATCACATCGATCATCACCCTCAACACCACCTGACCACACGTGTTGAGTCACACGACCAGGAAAACCCGCTCTCTCCTCTTCTCCTCGCTCTCTCTGACTGAAGACAAACGTGTGTTCTCAAAGCAAAGCAACAAAAAGAGGACATCTTTTCGAGAAAGCATCAAAGGAGTCTTGATGTAGACTGGATTGTTAATGTCGTTACTTTAACAATCAAGGCGTCCTGAGTGCAGAGAAGGAAATGACGGAGAGAAAAGATTTGACGCGGTCTACGTGGCGTTAGTCCGACGCGAGACAGACAAAGACGCTTTTTCCTCGAGTGTTTTGAGAAGCATGAATCCCATAAATTATTTCCCGAATTACACTGATGAAGCTATGATACCGTGTTGCCTTTAATGGAGGAGAGAATAGTGGATAGCTAGTTAGATTTAGCCCCATTTTGAGGACACTAGTCACACCACAGGTAGAATGTCTCGGAGGACGGGGGAGCTGAGTAGATAGATGGAGACTAAACAGAGGAGAGCTAGCAACAGGTATCCGTTTGGTAGCAGAGGAAGGACAAAAAGAAAAAAAATAGCTTAAGCTAACGTAGAGATGACAGTGAAACTCTTCACTCTTCAAGTCCATGAAATTACAGTAATTGAAGGTGATTGAAAAGTGGAATTAGAGTAGAAAGGCCTGTCAAACAGGACATCCAGGCTTTTTAGACCCACAATTAGGCAACTAAAAGCCCTTCCTATGTTCCTTTACGTTTGACAACGGATGCAGGAGGACGCAGGGCAACGCCTAAGCCCCAAACTGAAGCTTCTGTCTGCCTCTCTGAAAGGAGTGGCAGGCGGAGATGAACAAATGTGCTTTTTCACAAGTGGGAAAAGTAGATTCCAAGACAGACAAAAGAACTCTGGCGTGTCTGTTGTCATAAAAACACTGCGCAAATACTGCCTGGAGTGGGGGGGGGGGGGGGGACGCCACACCTAAAGAATGAAATCTGTCTTGTTTTATTTTTGACTTTCCATACCTTCTCTTTTTTTCTACTCTCCTGTCTTTCTCTGTGTCTTTTTGTTGTTGTTGTTGTTGTTGAAGGTGTTTTCGTGTTTGCCACCAGCAAAGTAGAGGGCGGCACCAACCATGTGAATGTCAAAAACTCTTTTGAAATGATTCCAAGAGTGTAAACATATTTTTTTCATATATTTATTGAAAATGTATTTATTTATTTATTTTTATTCATTTGTATTTGTTGGAAGTGTGATTTGTTTTTTGTTTTTTCATGAATGGAAAAAAACAGGAGATGGGTTAGGACAGGGAAATGTCACTTTCAAGATGAAAACCAGTTTTCCCTGAGAAAACACTGAAAAGCAACGTTCCTTTTTTATTTTTAACATTTTAAAAAATGTGATGCTGCAAAAATACCTTCCAGCTTAACATCGTGTCTTTACCTGCTTTTGTTTTGTTCATTTAGTAGCCTATCGTTGGCTGCTATAGCTGTTCACATTCCTACGACACTAGACAAATATTTCACACACACACACACACACACACACACAGTTAGAGATAAGCTCCATGTGGAGGATTTTTTAACATTTAGACAAAAGGCTCCAACCACCGGATATGTATCAGTCACTCCTTCAGGCTTTTGACCTGTTCATTTTGTTTTGGCACGCCCAAGGGAGCGCTGAGCTACTGAACTTGTTCGAAAATTAGATCAAAGATGCCTGGGTTTGCGCGTACGTACGAAACACACGTGGCGTGGCTCTTTGGATGGCAATGCTTACTTATGAACCGAACCGATTTACGGCAAGTCGCAGCTCTCTAAGGTGAGGTTTTGCTGTGACGACAAAAACAAGCAGCAATATTAGCAACTTGATGCGTCATCCCCACACTCTTGACTGAGTGTTGGAAAGCGCATAGCTAACGCCAGACGAGTGACAACTTTGATTGGCTTATTTTTCCTGTAAACAAGTGTAGCATTTAAGCATGGTGGATTTAACAATCTAGCTACAGTAGCTAACTAGCGGACAGCTGGCTTGTTAGCTAGCTTGCTAATTTCATCATGCTTTAATGCTATACTGGTTACAGGAAATAAGCCGAACAGTAGGCTGGTGGCCAGCGGTCCCTCCGCCTCACTACCGGCCTCTCTGGAGAAGGACAATCTACTGTAGCTAGCTAACCAGCCAGCCATCCGTTTCCCCAGAGCTACGTCCACTCTCTTCCCAGTGAGCTGCAACCACATTAATAACCAAGACCACTAAAAACAATCGCCATTTTCTTTTGTACCAGTCAAATGACCACGGAAAAACAACTCAATGTCTGTTCTACTCCTATTCCATATCTGTGGAAATATTGCAATTCATGATCCCCAGAGGATGAACCTCAATAGTGATCCACCAACCTTTCATCTAACACAATCATCAGGTCAAAATTCTGATGTGTCCAATAATTTGGTTTATGACAAAATACCTTCAAAACATTACATTCTCACCAGCCTCAGCTGTACTTTGTGTTCACGGGTAACTAGCAAACGTTAGCAGGCTAACAAGCAAAACTAAGAGGGTGAGCACGGCAAACATGATACCTGCTAAACATCCGTTAGCATTTAGCTCTGTGCCTAAGTACAGCCTGAGCATGGCTGCTGACTCTTAGTCTTGTTCTGAATGCTAGATAATTAAATCTGCAAACAGAGACAGTGACTGCAAACACAAATGTATTTTATAGTCATATTTATTACCTGTGAAACGCTGTGTTTATTCCTGCTAATTAACACTTCACTGAAACCATTTCACATCCCTTATTGACTTTCAATAGTCTCCTCACACTCTGCACGCTAAACTGAAACTGCCAGATAACTTCTGGAAAAACTGGAAAATGTGGTTAGCAACTGTTTGACATCCAAGACATCCATCCAACACCGTAGCTGAACTTTGTCCTAGCTGGCAAGTGGTAGAGGACAAGTGGAACATTTGTTTGAGTTCTGAGTTTAAAGTCAGAATTCTGAGAATAAACTCAGAACTCAAATCATTTCTTTTCACTTGTGGCCCTAATCTCATTCCGTGGAAAAGTGCATAGTAGCCACAGGTCTTAGCATGGTTTCGGAATAATTTTAGAAAGCTTCGGAAAAACTATTGGCTTGGTGGTTGCAGTAGATTTGAATGTGC
>NW_022280085.1:1731167-1741914 GCF_004355925.1 Anarrhichthys ocellatus | reverse complement strand
CCCCCCCCCCCCCCCCCCCCCTTCTCATGTCATCAGAGGCTTTCTTTTACCATCCTGGGGCTCAGAGTGGGCCTCTTCCAGCAGTGAGGCCACACGCATTTGGAAGGTCAAAGTGACAGGGAGGTTTATAGTTACACACATACGTGAAAGAGAGTGTTATGTCATAGTCTTTTTCTTTTTTTTTCCTTTAAACATATGGTCAGAGTCAAGTTCACCTTACACACACTTTTGAGAAGAGAGACACGAGTTAAAGGACATGAATGGGAAGAGGAAAAAAAGAACGAAAGGCAGAAGCATGCGGCAGGTTTTGCTCTACTTTGAGCAAACTTTGCATCAAAATCCATTCCAAAAAAGACACAACGGGATCCTTGGCACATTTGCGGCTGCGAGACTTGCAAAACTCTCCTAATAAAAGAAATGTCACCCTTCCCTCCCTCATTCCTCTTTTACCCCCCCTCCACCCGTTCACTATATATTTTCTACACTCCCCCATTCCTCCTCTTTGTATTTCTTGAATCATGCTCCACGCCCATTCTTGTCCCAACTGCACATATCTCACCCCCTTATATAGTCGTCCCCTCCCCTTGTATACATTTTATACGCGCCGTATACTTCAACGCAGATGCTGTATACATTTGTATACACTCTATGCCTGTCTCTGTCTCCATTGTATGCCATCCATATCTATGTACACTATATTTTATCGACACTGTAGTCACCGTACGACTCTTCCTCTCATCATTATTGCCCATTCTTCTTCTGCAGTTAGAATTGTACGACTATAATCTCTTGTCTCCCGCCCATATTCCCCCCCCACCCCTCACCTGCCCCCCACCCCATCTTGTGTACCTCCGCTCCACACAGTGGAAGGAAGAATTTGTGACGTCAGGAAAAAAAATTGAGGGAGGTGCGTGGGGGGAGGGCGGGTTTGAGAAAAACAGCTAACGCGACAAATGATGATGATGACAACGACGAAGAGAAATGTTTGTAGTATAATTACAAAAAAGGAAAAGTGCACTATTATGACAATGATTATTATTGCCTGTGAGAAATACTGACCAATAAACAACAATGGAAATATACACGCGGGTGTTTGAGTTCTGTTGCATTGTGCACTCATGAAGATGTTCAGTCATTATCCGAAACCTGGAATAGAGACAAAATTACTGTTAAATTTCTCCTGGTTGATATAAAGACAAGTGCGGAGAAGTAGCTACCTCTGGGTATCTCTGCGCTTGTCTTTATATCAACCAGGAGACATATGATAAGCTGTGAGAAGGCTACGCGAGGGTCCGCGTGAAGTATCTAGTCAATAGCAATACCAACGTGATATGCTCATTCTACATTAACTATAATAACTATAAATGAACTGTTAAAAAATGTATATTAAATGGAAAATTGCTTATATTTGGTATTTTTGTCATATACAGATATGCAATGATGCTTGCTGGGTAATATGTATGTTGATACTGTGCAATGACAAGTCTCTATTGGATCATGTGATGAGACAATATGATAGTGTGTGCTTCACGACTGGTAACTAGCTTGCACCAGGGCCCATCATAATAATAGTGTGCACTGGGGCCCATCGTAGCCACATAATGCCACTGGTGTACGCGTAAGACGTCCGCGTACCGGCAGTTTGTGTGACCGTGCGGACCTGACCTATGGATGTAAAAACAGAACCGACAGTGTTGCCTCATTCATTCCTGTGAAAGTTGCTCAGTGGTGCACGAAGCAAAAAAAATATGACTTCCGAGTACAAATTTTACCCAGATTGTTACAGACGGCTCTTTCCCAATGTAAGTCTATGGTAAAAAAAAATAAGTATTTTTGGGGCCCATGGGGTCATGTGACAGACATGGAAGTTGTAATTCTGCCATTTGGCCATTATGTAAAATTTGCTTCAAAGCCTGGTGCTCCCCTTCCTATGCTTGACCTGTCCGGACCGTGGATGTTGTCTGCACGTCCACTATGCTACAAGTGGTTAGCGTAGCAATCTGCTGCTGATGTGTAGCCTACACTGTTTTAGAGTAAAAAGGGGTGGAAAGTGTCCCGTGAATGACCTGAGCAGGGACTACGTATGGACTACGTGAACAGGGAGGATGTGAGCAGGAATGCTCTGTTCTGTGTCAGGTACAAATACAGCTTTGCATTTAATATACATCATTTTTTTAAGTGCTGAAAAGACCATGAACATTGTTCAACCCTGAGATTAGTAAAGGTCACAGTGGGCATGAACGGCATGAGGAAAACCTGCAGGCGGAGGTTGAAATGTTGGAGCGCGGCCAACCGGCATGTTTCTCTTTTGAAAAAAAAACGTAGTGCGTGTCACAAGTGGGCGGGTCTCCAATGCTGTCGCTTCCTGAAGACAGCTTTGAAAAACGAAGAGCTCTCACTCTGACAGTAACAGAGGGTCCAGAGGACGACGAAAGCAAAGCTTAGCGGAACAAACTATATTTTGTATTAGATAAATTGCGGCGCAATACAAACCACTTAAATTGTTGTGAAAAACCTTTTACTAAAAGAAAGATAATTTGGGCAAAATGTTACAAATAATTCTGGCCCAGTATTTAAAACAAAATAATGGCATATATATATATATAAATATAATATTGTCATAGCTACTGCCCATGCGTCAAAGTTAAGGCCTATATTTAAACAGTGATAGATCTTTTCGTCCGCGTGCCTCATCTCACACTCACGCTATCTCTGCCCGCTGGCCGTGGTGAGTTCTCTCCTTGTTGAGTGAAGAAAAGCTCGCTTTCTCTGGGTGCGCTCAGCTCGAGAAGAAGGGAGCGGTGCTAACGTCTGAATCAAAGTCCTTACCTACAAAACTCCTCTAAAGACACTTCAGGTACTTTTTTTTTTATCGTACTTTAATCAACTCTCACGATGCTGCTGGCGCACTTCTTGCCGTTTTACTGTCTTCTTTTGCTCTCTGTGGGCTTTTGTGGCCCAGCCTGAATGGACCATTGTGCGTTGGAACAGTTTACACCAGGCTACAGTGCGTGTATGCTAATTCACTGTGCGTTTAGTATTGTACATGTGTGTTGAATGTGTGGCTTCTCTGTGCAGTTTTTGGTCGCTGTTGGAGTTAATTTCCCCCCACACACGAGTGCTGGAGAGCTGTGTCGTACAGTACAACGTGAACTATTTACTTAAAAGTGTCTGGTTTAGACTCAGCCACACTCATACTGGTGTGTGTGTGTGTGTGTATGTATGTGTGTATGTATATGTATGTGTGTGTGTGTATATATATATATATATATATATATATATAGTGTAGGTCAGACATTAGAGCTCATTTCTTGTTAGCTTGCTAGGCCAACAAGAGTAAAACAAACTAACCCAAACAATCCAGAATCTTGAAGGAGACAAAGTTTTAGTCGAGCTAACAGTGAATATTGCACTGTATCGGTTTGTGCACGCGCGTTTCTTCCCGCCGCCCTCGTGTCCGCGCGCCGTGCCTGTCTTAACTGATTGATATGCTAAATTATAAAAGGCCACCCGTCTTTCCACTCCGGCAGGTACAACCTGTTGTCTTTTGCCTTTTTTTGGATTCCAACACGTAGTTGTAGCTTTACTATATTCCACTACTCAACTTTATGTGTCGAGTAGAGATCCTCCATCTTTATTAAATATCCAACAGAATGTAGTTATTGTTGCATCTCGTACATTTTAAGCAGTTATTCACTCTTTTGTTTGCTTTTGCAAGCCGTCACCATGGCATCCAGAAATGAAGTAACTTTCCTCTCTCAACGTGTGCAGCATGAACACATCATTATCTTTTATATTGATGCCTTTATAACATATAGTTATCTTGTTTTCCATCAGATGGTTAGAAAAGTCTCTAAAGATTCTGTAAATACTTAGAGAACAGTTGTTAAAGGACATTCTGGGTTTTACATTTCTCTTCCTTCATGTACTAGTTAAAGCTAGAAGTAGTTTAGGGGTTTAGATTATTTTCTACACGGTCAACCTAAAGGTAACTGTTTGGCTTTCGGGTCCAGACTAGTTTAGGGGAAAGGATAGTTCGGGTTAAATATCGATCAACATTATGGGTAAAAACTCAGCAACACCGTCTCCAGAGCTCGACGCCAGCTGCTCTCAGCTGTTGGTTTGATTAGTTTCTAACAGCGGTCCACTTGGCAGGGAGCTGCTAGGTGATCGGAGCTCAACCTCACTCTCTCTCAATTTAAATCTTTCAACTTTGTTTTACTTAATTGGCATGACAAATCAATACATCTGTGTTGCCAAACCATAGGGGAAAAAACAACAAGCTGGAAGTAAAGAATAGTCTCTCTCTCTCGCTCTCACTCTCACTCTCATATTCGGTAACACACACACACAGTCAGTTGTGGGAAGTGCGAACTATGCAGCGATCAATTGCCTGGCTGGAAAAGAGAGGGAGAAGAGATGACAGTGGTCTGCTAAATGCACACACGAACCAACGCCTCAAAGAGAGATTATTATATGTTGACCTACTGCATAATTGCTGCGTCCTCATCCACTGTGTGCCAGGGGCCTTATTTTCATCTGCAACAGCTGTGCGTTGCTCCGCCTCTTTTCTTTTCAAAAATTAGTCTGGGACTCCAAGCATCACAATCCACGTATAGAACATGGGTCATACATACACTCACGCATACACAGGCTTAAGTACACATGTCTTCAATGGTCACGAGCAATAAAACCAGGTGTGATCAACACGGATGATAAATATTCAAGTCCCAATATATTGTTCCCCAATTAGATCATATCATGTAATGCTACTTTTTGCTATTTAGTAATTTGATGGAATGAATGATTTATAGTCCGGTCCACATTCTTTCCCTCACTCTCATTTTCTACTCGCTCACTTGGTGTAGAAGGCTGTACGCTGAATGGCAATGTTTGTTTTTGTCACATTGAACTGTAAAAAGTCAACACATCTGAGCAACGTTAACAACCAAAGTCTCTCGAGGTATTCACCTGAACTAGGACGCCTCCGCACTGTGTCATTTTGTGATCTTACTTCTGTTTTTAGAGCGTGTTTAAGTCTGGTTACTTTGCATTTTTGGATAAACTGATCACATGATCGCATGTTGGGAATCAAAATGTTTACTTTCGTAACAGCCTTTTTTAAAAGTGGAATACTTTTTTTTTTTTTTTTTTTTTTTTTTTTTTTTTTTTTTTTTTTTTTTAGCAGCAAGTAAAGGACGATAAAGCTAAGTAATCAGACTACAGCTCTAAAGCAGAAGTAAGAACACAAAATGAAATGGAAACTAAAGTGGATGCTTTTCCTACTGCGACGTGTTTATGTGAGAAGAAGACTTAGTCCTATCTTCCCTCCATGAGCTCATCGGAGCTTTTTGCTCTCCAAGCACCGCTTTGGAGAACTTTGGATGTCTCATGTTGTTAAAATAATATCAACTTGGGAAGCTGGGAGTGGCTTCTGAAGAGTTTTCACTCTTGAAGCAAAATGTTTGCTCATGTAAACAATAGCAATCGTATCTGCTTTTGTTTACATTATACGTCGGTATAATACACTGACATAAAAGTCACGGATAAGATCAGCACAAAAGAAAAAAGGAGCGAATATAACTTTTAGAGATCACTGTTTTCTTTTGCTGCCGACAGTAATTGCCGATCATTGATGATCCATATTGTCGTTTGATACAAAACACACAATTCAGAAGATTAGGAAATAAAATATTGTATGTTTATGGATTGAAACAAATCTAGTCATTGCTAGTTTTAATGATGTATTTTAAACGGGTCGTGATTCATCTCTAATATCTATTTATGTTGTTGTGAAAACATCTCCTTCAAACAACTGGATTTATTCAAGTTTCTCACCAACACTACATTTATGAGATATTATCATGTGAACACATGATGATATCAAGATCACTCGGATGGAGGATTTCTCTTGGATGTGCTCACCAAGTAGTGACATACATCCTCCATGCTGTTTAGCTGCCAGTGTGCTCTCAAAGCTAGCAGCTCATAAGTATTGAATAATTCATATTGTCAGATCGTTGATGACTGAATGAAATGCTCTATATTGACTGCATGTAGCACTGTTTCCTCAGCTGAAGTTTTTGAATTTTTTTAAAAAATTACTTTCATACACTAAATCCACCCACAAAGAGGAAGGACCTCCCATTAGTTTGACCATGAGCGGCACCTTCGTCTATTAATCTGCTTCACTTGCACAGTAACAGTGCAGGAATTAAAGCGGCGATATCGGGACATATTCACATAACCATGTAGGACACACGCAGTCCACCTGATATTTCACAGCTACACCCTAAATGTTTAAGGATTTTTTTTGTGTGCGTGTGTATCGGCAGGTTTGATTTTTCAATATATGGTTGAACTTGCAGGTCTTTTTCATTTAAAGCCTCTGTATAACGTAGTGTGACCAGCGTTTACTCTATTCTCGGTGCTTCAGTGGGACAACATTCCACTGACGCATTAAATTACTCAAGTGTTGTTGCACAGGGTGTTCATACAAACACACCGAGCGACCCGCTGGCTTGTAAAACCCATTCTTATGTTTATAGTCAGTCAATGCCAAAGTCCCAGGGAAGTAATGAGGATGTAAAGTTACGTAAGACACCAAAGAATTGACACTTTTTTTTTTGGGGTCAACAACACATTCTGCAATGATGAATTGCATGCTGCTGTCTTAACTCTAATAAATGATTCATTATTACTTAAAGTTACTACGAGGAACTTTGATTTTGTGTCGATTGTGGTCGTGTTTCCGAGCACCAGAATCCCTTTTTTACTGCAGCAGCGGTGGTCCGGCAGTCTGCTCACTTTCTCACAACCAGTACAGAGTTCCTCGCCGTGTCGTCGATACGAGGAGCAATCGTTGGTGTTTACGTTCCTGTTCACTCGTGTTCCCATAGCGATGGCGGAGGCCCACCAGGCGGTGGCGTTCCAGTTCACCATAACACCGGAGGGGATCGATCTGCAGCTGTCCTACCAGGCCCTGAACCAGATCTACCAGTCCGGAGTACGATCCTGGAAGAAACGATGCAGCCGCCTGAGGGTGAGGATGATGGGCGTGCGTGTGTGTGTGTGTGTGTGTGTGTGTGTGTGTGTGTGTGTGTGTGTGCCATTCATGCTGTCATCATTTGGTCAAACATCGCATCCAATTTTAGTTAATTGCTTTAGTTTTAAAAGAGGCCTTAAGTCCCTTTTTAGTTTATGTAAGAGCCTCAATTCAGTTTTATTTAAATAGTCAAAAATCACAAGTTTGTCACAGAGGATTTTACAGTCGACATAAGACGCCTCATGTGTGATGCAAACGCAGAAGGCCTCATTACAGGGCGTAAAGTCCCTCCTGTATAGGTTAGCGGTGAGGTGCCTTTCCTAACATGTACTGGCATGCATTGTGGCCCCTTCTGGGCCGACAGGCTCAGAGCTGTTGATATGTGCGTGTGCTGGTTTCTCTCTCTACTAATCCTGCCGGTCTCTGCAAGTGACTGTTGTGATGTGATGTTCAAACATCTTGGGTTTGATGAATTAACTCAATATGTGACATTGTGGGAACATGAGGGGAAATGTAAAGATAGCATTCTTCAAAAATGTTTTGCTCTTAACCGTAAAGTCCTCGAGTTGTTTCTCAAACGAACCTCTGTTTCTGCCCCAGTGTAAAAGAGTGCCTTTTTTTTTTTTTCTTCTTCTGTGGTGACAGAACCGGGTGATCAAGGGAGTGTACCCTGCCAGCCCTTCCTCCTGGCTCTTTGTCGTCATAGCGATCCTGGCTACCATGTACATGCGCTCGGATCCCAGCATGGGGCTCATCACGATGATACAGCAGCACCTGCCACTAAGGTACACGGGGACCTCTGCCTTCACCTTCTTAAAGGGACAGTGTAGAGTTTTAAGTGGTGCCGTATGAGGTGCTTATTTTACGTATTTTAGCCACCTAATAAAATCAATATCCCTTTAAGTGTGCGCTATTTTTAGACTGTTTTCATTCGTCAGACAGCCCTCTCTGACGGGGAGCTGAAGCCGCTCTCTCTGCTTCCTCCAAAGGCAACCGGACTCCATTCACAAAACCTTTTTACCATGTCAGAACACCAGAGTTGCTGGTCTACCGCTGCCTCAATCGGTTGGTTTGTTTGTGTTAATGTGTGACTTTGGTGAACCCGAGCTAACCCGTAAAACACCAAAGTCACACATTAACACAATACACACTACAACACTCAACAACAGGAGTCTGGTAGCTTTGAAGAGAGAATAGAAACTGCCTCCAGATCCCCGAGAGGGCTGTCTGACGAATGAAGATATTCTAAATATAGCGTACACTTAAAGTACTTTCTCTAAACTGGGGGCGTGCCGACGGACATCTACTGTAGCTAATACGTTAACTATGGATAAATGCCTCTCACAACCCAAATTCAAGTGACCCAAAATAACCCTTTTTAAGTTGGAGGAGATGGCTGATCTTTTCTCTGTTGCACATAAAGCTGGCGATGTATTTAATCAGCTGGAGTTTAAAATATCCACAGCAGCATCTTGGCATTGCCTTGTGGTCACTCGCGAAGTTTACATTCTCAAAGAGTTCTTACAATAACAACACCATCTGCTTCTCTGACTTTCAAATTCTGCATGATGGATGCGGATAAGAAGTAGTAACGCATGAACGCTCACTCTTATCGTATCGTATCGCACGCTTATTTTACACGGCTGTCACCGGGTCGCTGCTGTGACTGTGTTGCCGGGAAACGTGAATGCCTCAGAAATCCGGTATTAGTTGCACTTTAGAAGTGCTGCCAGCTGAAAGTGACAGCTCCACTTCAAAAATTACAGTCTGTCGAGTTATAGTAACGAGCGGGAGGGACCGGGCTGATCCAAACAAACATCACTTAGAAGCACACAAAACATTCTGTTGCGGTGAGGGTGTGGTACGTGCAGTTGAACTCTCCCCTACTTTCCCTGCTACACTAAGTGGGCACCACTAACCGACACCAGTGACCCTTCCACACACCTCAGCCACATTCCACCCTGATAATATTCATGCTGAAATGAGCAGGTACATAAACAGCGAGCTGTATGGCAGGTGGAAACAATGGACAGGATGGAGGCGGTGGAGACTCTAAAGTCTAAACTCTAAAGTCTCACACCAGCTGAAAATGACAGCTCCAGTTTGAAGGCCAGTCTGATGGGCAGGGACTTGACATATAGATGATTGTCCATATCTAAATCAATGTTGTGTTTACATCATGACCACTGTAGAAGAAAAAGTAAAACCTATTTTATTTTATGTCTGATGTTTGCGTGCCTTGATTCAGTGCTTGCGCTTTTTCTCTGTGTGTCCACACGAAGCTCTGTTTTGGCGACACTTAAATTTAGGGATGCACCGGTGCGACTTCTTCAGTCCCGATAGCCGTGCTTTGGGTGTCGGCCGATACGGAGTACCGATAAGATACCAGTATTTAGTCGATAACTGTGCTTAAGTGACTGGGATCATGTGACTTAAACCTTACTTTCCTAGCGTTGTACAACAAAATGTAACAAATAAATGCATAGATATACGTTGCATGAATTGTTGTTAATGATTGAAGTAATTAACACCAGAAACTTGGTAAAAAAAATCTTGAAAATTAACAGGAAATACAATTGAAGTGTAAACGGGGAATAAAAGTTCTAGTGTATAATGTATAAAGCTGAGAAGATCAAGATGGCGCCTCGGTACTGCGCTCTCTGGTACTTTTTCTGTTTTTGTTCATTTGTTTCGTCTCCAGCTCTCCCTCTCTGATCACATTCAGCAGGGAGGAACTTTTAAACATCCGACAATCCACCGGTCACACTTTTTCGCTGTTTTTCATTGAACCGGAAAGTTTTACCAAGCTTTTTAGTTGAGGAGCAGCGGCTCTCCGCGGGATTTGCCGGAGACGCCGACGGGAGAAAAGGCGAGCAGGAGAGCTCCTTAAACTTCGGCAGCGGGTGATTTCAAACTGCACTCCCGTCAATCCATCTGGCGAACGTCCGCTCTCTGGCCAACAAGACGGATGAACTGCTGCTCCTCAACAGAACAAACGCTGACTTCAGCAAATCCGCCGCCCTGTGCTTCACTGGAACCTGACTTGGTGAGCACATCCCGGACAGCACACTATGTCTGCCGGGCTTCCAGCTCCTCCGAGCGGACCGCGTGACGGCGCTATCTGGGGGATATGAAAACACACTGGACCACTGCTACACTGACAAAGGATGCATATCGCTCAGGCCCCCGTGCAGCTTTGGGACTCTCTGATCATTGGCGGAGGAGATGGACCAACGAGACAAAGCTGGAGCCACAGTCCCGCTTTGTCTGCACTGATTGGAGTGTTTTTGAGGCTGCTGCTGCTACAGACCTGGATGAGCTCACTGACACTGTGACATCGTACTTCAGTTTTTGGGAGGACGTGTGTGTGTGCCGACTAAAACCTTCTGCACATGTGTGTGTGTGTGTGTGTATGTATGTGTGTGTGTATGTGTGTGTGTGTGTATGTATATGTGTGTGTGTGTGTGTGTGTATGTATATGTGTGTGTGTGTGTATGTGTGTGTGTGTGTGTGTGTGTGTCTGTGTATGTATATGTGTGTGTGTGTGTGTGTGTATGTATATGTGTGTGTGTGTGTGTGTGTGTATGTATATGTGTGTGTGTGTGTGTGTGTATGTATATGTGTGTGTGTGTGTGTATGTGTGTGTGTGTGTGTATGTGTGTGTGTGTGTGTGTGTGTGTGTGTGTGTGTGTGTGTGTGTGT
>NW_022280085.1:1679010-1716167 GCF_004355925.1 Anarrhichthys ocellatus | reverse complement strand
CCCCTTAATAATAAAAACCTTCATTTAAAAACTGCATTTTGTGTTTACTTGTGTTATCTTTGTCTAATAATTAAATTTGTTTGATGATCTGAAACATTTAAGTGTGACAAACATGCAAAAAAATAAGAAATCAGGAAGGGGGCAAACACTTTTTCACACAACTGTATATCCTCCTCAGTTGAGCAGTTTTGCAATCAGATCGTCCAGGGCCAACATAGTTTTGCCCTTCCAGTATAGAGTGCCAGGAAGTTTGGATGAACACAGAAAAGCATTCGCAAGTCTATTTGGCGTTCTTCCCTGTGACATGATGGACTCGATCTGTGTGCAGTAGACCTCGCTCAACCGGCCCAAGTCTGCCAGAGAGGTCTCTTTGTGACCTGGAAGTCGCAAACCCATTTTGTTTAGTGTATCACAACCGGATGTTTTTATGCTGTGACAGCACGTCTATTGCCAGCGCTGCCTTTCGTGGGTGCGTTTTTCTTCCCCACAGATTTCTCTGATGTTAAGGCTAGGACAAGGATGAGAGCTTGCTAGGCCGCTGGACCATGCTCTGCTCTGTTGACTTCTTACAGCGCAGGCGCACCCAAAAAGTTACTGGATCCGGTTTAAAACACTTGCAATCTAAATCAACTATATAGTAATGTTCTTAAGAGCAGAGACCACATGCACGCGTCCTCCTCACAGGTCTGGCCATTCCAGGTGCTGAAAAAGAGGGGCAGAAGTGGTCTGGCGATATTCTGTAGAACATTGTCTTTTATATCTCCTGAAAGTCGGAAACTGTCCCAAAACGTCTGAATGATCCTCCATCGATCAGTGATTGGCTCCATTTGAATTCTGTCCCCTCCCTGGATCGATCCTGTAGCAAAACATCCTGAGCTCCTCCTCCTCTGTGACCTGCTGGTCAGTTGTCCATCCTGCTGTTCTCTGCTGCACCTCTGGAAAGCCTCACTCAAAATGATCTCTTTCTGACCCTCAAAACTATTCATACAGTGTTTTAACACCTTTAGTGACTACTTCTATGGTTTAATGCATTCAAGGAGTAAAATACTGTAACATATAATATCCTTTATAAGTAAGAATATTGTAAACATATAATACAGTCCATAAGTAAACATTTTGTGACTTAACATATTTTGACATGTTATTATTGTGACACTTTCATTCACCACTGGGGGTGTTATTAATCCTAATAATAATGCTTTTAATACTGAAATCCTTCACACTGACAAATTTAGTTTCTGTGTCTTCAGTGTTTGTGCTCTCCACCACCACCTCCGTACTTTAGATCACATTCCACAGCAGCACTTCACAGTAGTTGAAGTCTGTGACATGTTCCTGTAGTATGATTTGGTACTCTTGATGAATTTAAGACGAGGACATGAGGTGTTTCAGGTTTCCTACTTTCTACTTACTACAAATTCAAGTTTTACAATAGTATAGAATGGTTATGGCCATAGGCTGTATGCAAGAAGTGGACGGGGTCACTGCGGTGCCACCCATTGGGTTGTGGACTATGGTTTGGAGTAACAGACACAGAAACCCGGCACTCACTCATACAGGCTCTTCTTATTTATTATGGGCCAAAACGTTTCAGTTCTAAGCCATCATCACACATGATTTTAGGATTTGTTTTGTGCACTGCCAATTTCCACGGCTTAGAAGGCTCGAGTTCAACATTTTGACAGTCGGCATCTTAGCTTTTGGCAACCATAAGTGACCCGAGAGGGTGGAGCTCCATACAACCCAACGCTGAATTAGACATTTTTAGGCAACCAAGAAAAAGTTACAATCAACTTTCATGAACTGAAAACGCACTGAAAGGGCTAAAGTTGTATGACAAAAACACGGACAACTTTTAGAAAGATGTGGTAGGGACCCGTCAATCACAAGCTAGCCCCGCCCTAAAGCATAGCCTGCTTTATGGACTATTTTTAATGGATCATAATTTACTAAATGAACATCATGCTGTATTGAAGAAGACTTGAAACTAGAGATTGAGACCATAAACTCATGTTTACAATGTTTACTGAGGTAACAAATCAAGAGAGAAGTAGTCATTTTCTCATAGACTTCTATACTATGCAAGCTTCACTTTTCAGACCCGAGGTTGTTGCCTGGTTATAGCTGAAGTAATCTCTATAAACAGGTTCTGCATTCGCGTGTAGAATCTGGAGGCAACGGGACAAGATTTTGGCATCGGAAGTGTTCTGGTTTCCCGTTTGTCGTCTGTGTAGTATTGACCGATCTCGTTCGAGCAGGCTTTGGTTGAATACAAGTTAACCGTCCACGTGGAGCGCAGAAGAGGCTGAACGCATTGGCCGAAATGCAGTCTGGGAACGCACCGGCTTTTGTCTGACGATAATTTAGCTTTTTATTGGTTTGGAATTAACTTGGCCGCTTGTGGAACAATCGACTTCAGTCTCGCACCTCAAGTTGCTAATCAGACTGTAAACGAGCTAGAAAATAAGTCTTTCCCCGGACATCTGCGGTCGACACCAGAACCCCAGAAATATAGCCCCTTGCCTCCGAGATTCATCCGTCGTCAGACCGACAGCCGATGGGTTCAGAGATTGTAGCTTAAGTAGCTCTGTAATTTTGCAGGTGTACCCAGAACTTTACAGATGAACTGAACCCATACGAAGTCGTCATAATATTACTGTATATGTTCAAATATTAGGCTTCAGATACACTCAACTGCTGAAGCGTTAACATTCATCACACTTCTTGTTTTTAGTAAAGGTTTAGAAGGAAAGCAAGACAACTTGTGACCGGGGACGTTCCTTGGAAAAAAGTGGAAGTCGTATATTGCTTTGTCAACCCTTCTGTGATAGATGAGCAATGTTGGTGTCTCTGCTAGTTGCTAAACACACTCTTGATGTCCA
The DNA here is from genome assembly GCF_004355925.1 of Anarrhichthys ocellatus. Taxonomy (NCBI): domain Eukaryota; kingdom Metazoa; phylum Chordata; class Actinopteri; order Perciformes; family Anarhichadidae; genus Anarrhichthys; species Anarrhichthys ocellatus. The sequence goes on along the minus strand of NW_022280085.1, from coordinate 1,713,285 downwards.
CTGTACTTTGGAAAGGTGATGAAGGGTCAGAAGAAAAGAGCACAAACACGGGCAGGGGAGCTGGTATCAGTGAAGCGTTTCTGTAACGAGGAGAATGACGACAAGGACAAGGAAGTGTGTGTTTGTCTAATTGTTTACAAAAACAAGAGTGTGCTCATGTCAATGGACAGAAGCGATAAGAATCCGTTTAACTGTCTGAGCAAAATGCAAGAAAAACAATCGCACCCATGTATTTGTTGTCTCTGCTTTAACTTAATGACGGCTCACATCCTGTGGCCCGAGTCCTGCTGCTGCTTTGAAGTGCTGTGTTTCCTCATGGCTGATGGGATGATGTAAGATCATCTGATCGGTGACTCAGATAGTCAGAGTGGCCAACGGTGCATCTGTTTCCTGTGGTATTAATACATTTGTCTTATTCTGGTAAATGATGTAATGCATCAGAGAAACGAGCTATCATAAACGCCACTCATAAAGCTGAAAATAATTCCCTCGGAGCACAATTTCAATTGTGTTTCCATATATGTTCCTAAAAAGTCATCTTTATTTTCTATGAATATGTAGCTGATCTGCATCTCATTATCACGTGCCGCCCTTTGTGTCAGCGGGAGAGCAAACTGTTATTTGACCGCAGCTAAAGAGGCTAAAACGAACAAATGTGTAGAATAGACGATGCAAAAATGTTGATTTAGGATTTGAATGTCAACGTCATGAATGGAGCTTTAGTGTTAACATGTGTTCCCCCCCCCCCCCCCCCCTCCTCAGGGTTCCTTGGTTCCAGATGAGGGAGCAGCACTTCAGCTCCGGCATCAACAAGCGATCACTGGACTCCATCGAGAGGGCGGCCTTCTTCGTGACACTGGACGACGAGGAGCAAGGCATGAGGGGGGAGGACCCGGCGGGGAACTTGGACCGCTACGCCAAGTCCCTGCTGCACGGGAAATGTTACGATAGGTGAGCGAGGACACGCGGGGGAAAGAAATTAGATGGGCGTTCAGATCGCAACCAGAGATACGTCATCCTGCTTTTGGGTGGCTTCAAATCCCCAAATAACCCCTGATGGAGCCTTTGTGTTGTGCTGATGTAAACATTTGCAGCCTCACAGAGCAACTGGCTCCAACCTTTTGAACCCTTGTAAGTGGAGGTTGTAAAAATGTAAAAGGTTCGATATCTATAGCGAGTAGGGGTGGGTATCGTTAGGATTTAGTGAGGGGGGAAAAAAAGAGACTTTTAATTAAAAAAAGAACATTCTTGTATGTAAACAAAGTCTTTCTTGAACGGCAACCGCAGAAATGTTTAAATAGCTCACTATTGTTGACTACTGTTTCAATGCCAACAACAAATGTGACTATGAGAGCATTCCTACGGGGAGTGTGTTTGGAGTGTAGAGCCTTGGTCATCTCCCCACAGTGAAGAAACGAGTATTGTTAAGATGTGTTGGCTAGAGTGGTCGTGGGATTGCAGCTTCAAAATGACTTATAATAGTGGTGTATAGTAACGAAGTTACTGTACTTAAGTCGTTTTTTTTGGATATCTGTACTTTACTATTTATATTTCTGTTGACTTTTACTTCACTACATTTTGCAAAGAAAACTGATACTTTTACTCTGATACATTTCCCCTGAAACCTTCGTTACTCGCTACAAAATCAAATCTATCTTTAGAAACAAAATGAATCATGAGACCAGCGTCGGGGACTGTGGTGGAACAGAGACTGCAAGCAAGCAGGTTTGGTGAATCAGTGGTCCTAGCTTGCAAGTTAAATCATTGGTTAATCACGTTAATGCGCAATTGCAAACAAGTGCTCTCAAAGCCGCGGTGTTTTGATTCCCAGTGATGCCCAGGATGCTATATGCTATAGCTAGCGAGCGACTACATTAGTATAATTCCACTCTACGATGACTGATTTCATGACGGAAGCAGAAATGGAAGCACCTGCTACTCCCGCAACCAACGACGGTGGTGACGAAGACCAACACCCGTGGATCGCTAGCGAGTTAGTGAGCTGAGGAAGTGTTGACAGTTGTGCAGCACTAGTTGGCTAACGTTAGCTATAGCTAGCCACCACACCATAGGATTGACAGGAGCCGCGAGAACGCAGCATCAGGGTTAGCATCAGGGTTAGCATTAGTGTCAGCATCAGGGTTAGCATTAGGGTTAGCATTAGGGAAATCCTTCCCAGCTGTCCGCAAGCTGTCTGTGAAGCTGAACGCACCTCTACCTGCCTCAGCGGCCTGTGAAAGGCTAGTTAGCATCGCAGGACTAGTCTTCAGCCCAAGAAGAGCGAGACGGAATTCTCGCAATTTTGAAAACCAACTTCTTTTGAAGATGAACAGGACATTTTTCAGTTTCAAGTAATGACTGGGTTGCTGCTTTAGTATTGATCATGTTTTGATATTTGAGTCATTTTGTGGATGATCAGATGGAGTTATGATGGTAGCAGTCGCCCAATTGCAGATTCAGCTTGAGCAAAACCTTTGCCTATTGTGTTCAAATCAGGCCCATAGGAGTTTACAAGGCAGGTGTCCTTTCTCACAACACTGACCTGATGCATCAAGTGGATATATTCTGCTGAACACAATATTATGCATTTGCCCTCTACATCCTCTAGTCGGAATGAGCATACTTATAAACCCACTGTTACAACTCCTTCATAGTGTCATATTGCTTTTCGGAGAATTATGATGATAAGTTCATAGCAGATGCAAAAGTATACTTATGTACAATATATTATGTTGAACATTGTTGCTCCTGGATGGATCACAGCCAACCCAATTATTTTCAACACAGCTCCATGTCCTTGGTCATGGTGCCACAGCACTTAAAAGAATAAACTTCATAATTCTCAAAATTCTGACGCTTTGCTTTTTTATTAACAGCATTTACTTGTACTTTTACTTTCAATACTTAAGTACATTTAATATCAGAAAATTACTTTTGATACTTAAGTACAATAAATATCAGATACTTTAAGACTTTTACTCAAGTAGTATTCTAATAGGTGACTTTTTACTTTTACTGGAGTAGTTTTCCAGTAAGGTATCTTTACTTTTACTCAAGTGTGGCTTTTGAGTACTTTATACACCACTGCTTATAACAACACAGCTGCTCTCCTTTTTAATAACTAGGCTGACTCCAAAGGCAAGTCAATTTGTTTTGAATGCCATACTGCACAAAAGACATGTTTGAGTTCTCTCTACTTCTATCTGTGGTTCTGCTGTTTTAGAGGTGCAGGACTTAACATGTTGCAGTGAGAAACAAGGCCACGGTGAGTAGAATCTGACGGGAAGGCCCCGAAGCTGCTCAGGGTTCTGACGGTTTAATAGTCAATGGTGAAAATCATTGTAGCCAACCTGTGCAAGGCGTTATCAATCTACTCTGCCTATAGGAAGCACTGCCAATCCCCTGTGTTTGTAGCAGTGTTACATTGTACTTATCCTTCTGCATCTATTTTTTGTGTGTTTCTTAAATTCATAGCTGTTTTTTTCTCAAGATAATATTTCCTCCCTTTCTCTGCTGTCGCCCCTCAGGTGGTTTGATAAATCCTTCTCCATTGTGATCTACAAGAACGGGAAGAGTGGACTGAATGCAGAGCACTCCTGGGCGGACGCACCGACAGTGGCTCACCTTTGGGAGGTTCGTGTTCTCGTGTGTGTGTGTGGTCGTGTGTTCCGGGGTTTTGTTTGTCTCACAAATGTGTCCCTGCTTACTAGCATTGATCCAATTGGATTGTTTCTCATGACTCACGGGAGTGAAACAGTGAAACACTGCCTGAGCGAGAGAGCCGTTTCCGAGAAGTGGATGTGTTTAAAGAAGGATTCGAAATGAATGACTCTGCGGCCGACACCACAGCTGCTCATTCTCAAATTACTCCCACTCTACGCAGCAGCTGGAGTGAGCCAGAATAAGAAAATATATACTTCAGCTACTCCATGTTTTGTCAGTCCAACAATCAAATGCACAGCTGAATGAAATATGGCGGCGGCACCACGGTGTGGAAACCGGCAAAACATCTGGAATGATGCACCTTGTACACGGATGGGGAGAACATCTGTGGTCTCATGGCTCATTGTTTGTACAAATGCATCACATGTCCACTGGTAATGGCGTGGGTGCCTGAGTTATGGAAAGGCCCCCCATGTGGGCCCGCTGAAGCGCTAATCAGGCAATACAACTGCTACATTTTCAGGCCTACTGCGGTGAAGCACTTCTGCTGAGATCTAAGTGGAATTTTCTTCTCTTTTTTTCATGCGATACCGAGTTACCAGCTACGTGGGGAAATGTAGTAAGTAATTCCATTGTCAGTAGTTTACGATGAAAAGAAGCACGTACAGGAAACGCGTGGATTATGTGTCCATGAAGACAGCTCAGCTGTGACCTTTCTGTGACCACGTATACATGACAAAATGAAGGAAAGTGACATTTAAAGTTAATGTGAGGAACTTTTTAACTGCTTATGAAACTGAATACTGATGCCTCCTATCTGACTGGCTAAAGTAAACGAGACCATCAGTGAGAAAACTGGCTTTTTCTTCATGGTTATTCTCGGAGGCCCAGGCCACATAGCTGGGCCCGCTGGGGGCTGAAGGGAGGCACGGGATCATCAGAACCAGGACTGCACAGGGGCGGACTGGTGGACCCTGCTGCTGCAAAATTAGAGGTTTTCGAAAGGGAATCTGGTGCTCAGAAACGCAACCAGTTTTTTCCGCAGAGACGACTAAAAGCAACACAAAATGAAAATTCCTCATAGAGAAAATGAATGGGTTAGGGTCATTTCAGTTGTATTTTGTCTAAGTATATATTTGTATGTTAACACGAGCATGTCTCTTCCCCTCTCCAGTACACCCTGGCCACAGACGCCTTCCAGCTGGGCTACACTGAGGACGGGCACTGTAAAGGCGACGTGGACCGCTCGCTACCGTCTCCCCAGAGGCTCGCCTGGGACATCCCCTCAGAGGTACGTACACCCTGGGGAGATGTGTTTGACCCTCGTGTGTGCCGTTACAGCCGTATACTTGGTTAAGAACACGCCCGACTGGTTACATTCTCGTACCTGCCTGGACAAGCACACACAAGTCCAAAGAGTATGCGGGGCTGCACGGGTTGTTTGCAATCCACTTGAGGACGTCACGCAGCCGACGTGCTCGAACAATCTCTCGCGGATTCATCCCAACTCACCCGCTTGTGAACGGCTGCCATCCCGTCGTATGTTGTTATGAACATGCCTGGTTCTTCCCACTGGTTTCATTTAGTTTTGGAGCGAGGCCTCTTAACACTGTGCTTTCCTGAGCAGTTCAAATGTATCTTTTTTTTTTTTTTTTTTTAAAGGAGCTATGAAAGTAAATCAGAGTCTGGGGCCGGGATCGCCGCCTAGCAGTCCACATGCTAACGCTGTGTTAATTGGGGCTAGCTAACACGAATAGAGGCAACCCGGCTTCCGTTACAACGCCACTCTGCCACCGTGGAGATAATCATCAGTGGCATCCGCCTGTCGGTGCAACCGCATCCTGCACACACAGCAAAGACCAGTTTCCTCTTGTGGGTTTTTTTCCCCCCGAGAAAATCAATTTTGCACATGCGGTCAGGGATGTCGGACTTCTCTGACCACAACAGACAACTTGCTCATAAAAGCACATGGCATCTAATTGCGCCATTGCATTGACTTTTGCCAGTGAGCCAAACTAAGTGGTACTAAATGTACCGGTCTACACCTGAATGGAATGCACATTGCTAAAGGATCAGATATGTATGACTTGTGGTCAAATCTCAACAGTCAGCACACCGTAGCCATCACATTTCGCGGAGGCGGACCTTAACACCGGCTTTGTGTTCCCGCATCGCATGTTAACTTTTCAAAATATAATCCCGCCTCCTTCAACGTCGATTAACTGTCTTCCCCATGTTTTCATAACGTTACCTCGGCCGGCACAACTGTTTCAGAATATCTATTTAACAGGAATCTACAGTATGTGCAGCAGAGCCCAGATGAAACGTTTGTTGAGCAAACTCTTTGAAGATTATTGATTGCATCATTTCCATTAGCAGGCGTTGGTATGATCATGTATTTAGGTCTACCTACAGAGCCAAACACAACATTAAATAGACAGGAATAGACTGTTAAATCGTTCATGCCGATGAGTTTTGTGGCAATTAATTGTCAACCAAAATTGGTCATTTTGACCCAGCCCTGTGGGTATTATTTTCTTTCCTGGCTACAAACTGGTTGACCTTCGGCGAATTTCGGTTAACGTTACAGTCGTCTTCAAACTTTCAAATCAAAGCAGACGCACACACGCGCTGATGCAGAGCAGAAAAGTCACATCTTGGAAAAGTCACCAATCTATGTATGCGTTTATGTGTACAGTGCAAAAACAATACTAGTAGTGCTCTGTAAGTGAGGGTGAGAGTGTGGTGTTCCTCTTTGAGGCAGAACCCTCCCTGCTTTTGGAACGAAGCTGTTTTGAGGGACTGCCCCTAAAACAAACGTGAGCCTGCATATGTCCCAGCAATTAGCAAGTATTCAAAATGCATTGTGTCAGTGGAAAGACGAAAACAATTTTCACAAAGGATTTGAGACTTTATTCAGCCCCCTTCCTTTGTATCAACAGCACACAGGATGCTAACAAGTAGTCTAATGAGAGGCACAGGCATCCGCACATAGGTGAGCTCAAAACGAAACCACAAGCATAGCAGACATTCAAGGATAGGCAAGTGAGAAAACAAACATTATTGTTTTTCAAAACGTTATTTTGAAAAAGTTTTGGCAGGTTTTTTTTTGCCAGCATAACTCTTATTTTTAAATGTTTTGTTGTTGTAGTCCTCACTTCGGCCATAAGAGGCTGACGTGCAGCACTGCCTCATGTTCTAAACGGGACCAAAAGCTTCCACGTTTGATCTTTTCCTCATCTCAGCAGCAGTTTAACATGTAATCGAGCAGGCGGATTGAACCCAATCCAAAGCTTCAGTGGCGGCATGTGCCACGTCTGATGAGCTGAGTTGATACATTTTGTCGGCCCGTACAACTCTTATACGTAACTTTGATGCAGTGCGGCCCCCCTCCAGCGTCTAAATCTACTTTTGTTTTGACCCGCTCCTTTGGGCCGGTCTCAGATTCCTTATCTTTTTCCTCTCTGACATCCGCATTCAGAGAATGTGTTTTTATACCTTTATCACAGTTTGCAGGCCAGGTTAACAAATACAGGAAACCGCTTTCAATACATGATTTATCTTGAGGAACGGCTTTGTGTCCTTCTAAAAGTCACGACCCGGTTACTTGATGTCAGCGGTGGGTCTTTTAGCGGCGGCTTAAAAAGTTCCTTTGCGTCCCAAGAGCACCCGGTGAGTCGACCTCGGTGTGATGATGCAGGAGGTCTGTCTTTTTAAAACCTTCAAACCCAAGCAACAAAATCTTCTTAGATCCATCTCTAATCGGTGCCGCTCGCCTGTGTCTCATCTTAACCCTCCGTGTGATAGCGGTAGGTGCGGTGGCCGATGAAGTCAGCCAACTTGTCCCAGGGTTACATTCCTCCCAGTCTTTTGGCAGGTTGGGACATATTTTTCATTTAGTTTTAAGTTCTCCAGAGATGGATTTCGTGACAGAGAAAGAGGAAAGCGGGGGAGTAGGAGAATCGGTGTGTCACGGTGATGATAAAAGTGAAAACTGGACTGTTGAACTGCTGTGTGTGGGAAAATTCTTCTTTATTTAAGAGATAAGTAAATGATAAACCTGAAACTGAGAGGTGCGTGCGTGCGTTTAACAGATAAGTAAATAATTAATCTACTTTTCATTGCACTGGTAGGATTCTACTGGATAACCATTAATGCAGTGGTTCTGTCACGCCCCACTTTGGAGGAAGAAAAATGTTCATGCCCCACCACCCCAACAAAATTGTAACAAAATGGTCCATGTTGAACTTTTATTGAAATAACAACATTGTGTGACTCCTCCATCTGTGCTTTTTCAAATAATAGAATAAAGAAAATTGCAATCACTTTCAAGTAAACCAGATTGCTCCATCAGACAAAAACAAACGCAATGTGCAATCACTTTGTTAGAACAATGCAAATACAGTTCAATCTGTGCAAAAAATAACTAATATTTGGCAAAAAATAGCTTATTGTGGCTGAAATTAACCTGTTTTGCACTGAATATCTTTCTAAGATAATAACAATAAACTGCAACCTGTGAAAAACTAAACAAAACAAGTTCAAATATTTGGCAATAAAGAGTTTTACTGAGTTTTACACTGCATATCTTTTCAAAACAACAATAACGTGCAACCTGTGCAAAACAAAATGAGTGCAGATATGTGTGAGCCATATGCTCACACATATCTGGAGCATTTTATTTAAAATATGAGCTTTAAAATGTAGCATTCTAAAAGTAAAATAATAGCTGTGATAATAATAGCTGCGCTTGGGTCTGTTAGTACACTGGCTGTGGTCATTACAGTGAACAGTGTGCACAGTGAACAGTGAGATGACATGTGAGCCCTTGTTGCTGTAGTTCATCTCCTGGGAGCAGAGTCTACATTTAGCATACCCTGTCTTATCAATGTATTTAAAACACTGTGACAGCAGGAAGTACTCACGTCTGTTTAGACCTCCACCTTTATCCAGGCCCAGCTCCACCTTTATCCAGGCCCAGCTCCACTCACAGCTCAGCCCTGCGTCAAGCTGCGCCACACAAACCAGCCTCCTCTCCCTGAAGCTCTTTGACCTCATCATCTCATCAGTATCTGGGCCTCATGTTTCGTGGTCATGAAAGTTATTCTGACCACGAAATCATCCTCATTCTACTTTGAGTTAAAACAAACAACCTGCAACCAGATGCGCCGGTGTTCTGGTTTAACGTTAATGAGTGACCGCGTGAACTGAACCGGAACACGGGGGGGCTGCATGTTTCATCACGTTACGTTTGTTCCTCCTAAATCGTGATAATGACGAAAGTTAATAGTCGACAAAGTTCCGCATGCAGTGGACGTTAACTTAACCCAGCAAGTCTGAACGGTAACGGAACATAACGTAACTTTAACGGAGGGAAATTAAGACGCTGTAGACATCTGAACGCTGATTGGCCAAGACTCGTCACATCAGAGATGTTTTATTGTGAAGATCACGACATCACCTTTTCTCCTTATCTCACTCCAATCTGAGAAACGCTGGCTGGCCAGTTGACCGCCCCCTCCCCAAAAAAAAACCTCTACGCGTTTCACGTGGATGATATATTTTGATTCAAAATGGCGAATTTCAAGTTTGTATGAATAAAGTTCTTGAAATAAAACAATTCTGCATTTCCCCCTGCGCCCCACCTGCAATACCGTCGCGCGACCCACAGTTTGAGAACCACTGCATTAATGAATGACCCAAGTGTGTGTTTGTGGTGTGTGTTTGTGGTGTGTGTTTGTGGTGTGTGTGTGTTGTTTGTTGTGTTTGTGGTGTGTATTGAACAAGCTTACATTTTTATTTCACAGTACAAGAAGTAAAATAATCTTTCCAGGTTTAGTTTACGAAGCATAAAATGTTTCGTGTTTTATATGACAAGGACACTTGGGACGCTTTTATTGTCTCATGTCTGGTGTAAATATCTATCGGTGATGTAACCAGGAAAACAAACAAACTGTGAGGTGGTTTCCTCTGGCAAAAGTCCCGTGGTTTTCCCGGCTGCAGCATGAGATACTCCGTCTACTCGTGCTCTGCTCAGGGGGAGAGGCAGGGATTTTCCCCTGCGACCGGCAGCCAGGGCACACGGGTGGTTTCATACTCTCACACCCTCTAGAAAGGGAAAATGAAACGGCCCAGAGAAGTCTTTTGTGATCGAGACATTCACCAGCAAAGCCTTTCACTTTCCTGTCACAGTCCCTTCACTGCTGCGTGTTTTTTCTTGTTTCGCCCTCATCGAGTTGCAGTGCGTGGAATCATTGAGTTAAGGACAAATAATGCTGCAAGTAGCGTTTGATTTTACTCGACATGAAAACACACGGAGAGTTCCAGTAGATAGTTATTGGACAGAGTTTTAGCGACTTGCCATAAAAGCAGACGTTAGCTACTTTATAGTGGAGGTTTTTCAAAGTCTGACGCACACACAACTGTCACTGGATTACCTTCATAGCAATGAAGAAAACCCCCAAATTGATGATTCTCAGGCAAGTTGTGGAGTCATAAGGTGCCTTTCCTCTGTCATTTGAAAGCAGATTTATTGACATTTATTTGCAGTGGACATGGAAGAGTTGAGTTGTGACTTCAAGACGGAGTACTACGAATTTTGATGCAATCACACTAAAAATAATACCCGTGCAGGACGTGGGAGTGATGAGATGTCAAAAGCACACGATCGTAGAATGCGGATGTACATTGGCTGAAGTTTCTCAGAGCTACTTTGGACGTGTGTTCGCTGTAAAGTGTTTCTTTAAAACCTGTGTGTGTGTGTGTGTGTGTGTGTGTGGTGCTGCACGGTATCGCGTCACGCTACAGTTTTGTTACTTCTTGTTACAAAAAGAAAGCTCGCAGGGTCCTCGTATCCCATGAATAATCCAGTGTTCCCCTTTCAGTAGCTATCGTCTAGACTTTCACTGAATATTTCATATTGAACACTTTCATATTGAACCCAACATATTTACCCTTCGAGTGGGGTCTGTACAGTCTGCAGGGGGGGATTCAACGTTCAAATAGTTTTTTAAAAGTTCTTCATAGATCTAGCATCTTCATTTTTCTCTCAAAGTGCACCAGAACGATGCATTTGACTTTGAAATGTACCCCAGAGAGGGTGACTACTACTGTGCTGTTCCATACCAGAATAGATATTGTAGAACATCATGCAGCCCTATCTATAAATCTATATCTATACCGTGTCCAAAGGTTGGTTATTGTTAAGGTTGTCTATTGGGTATGTATTAAGTTGTCTGGTATCTTAAAATGACGCACACATCCACCTGACTGCACACTGTTGTGGTAAGCTCAGAGAGCGTTGCAGTAGTGAACAATAGACTCCCTTCCTCTGGACTGTTGACATTCCCCTCCCCTTTCAGCAAAATATATTTTCCAGAAAAGGGAACGTGTGTGTGCGTGCGTGTGTGCTGAAGGAGGAATGGGTGGTCTTTAAAACTGCATTTCCTGTTTATTTGACTGTTTCCCGGCTTCACTTTCCTCTTTTGATCACATCATCCCGTTTGCCAATCTTTTGAATCTGTCAGAAACACTTTCTCTTGCTTTCCTCTTCTGTTCGTCTGTGTGCCCATAACGATAATGCCGCTTGTGTGCTATTTGACGTGCAAATTGCTGCCGACAAAGTAACGGCTAATGTCGGGCAACTTCCAGGCAGATTTATCAGAAACGTTAGAACTCTTGAGTGCACGGACATTAAAGAGAATATCGCACAAATACCATAATAAACAAATGGAGCCCGAGATGACCTCACAAAGGTGCACACTGTGTGAGGATCCTTGTCTTAGGTTGGTGTGTTTTTAAAAAAAAAAGAAGAAATAAAAGATGAATTATTTCATGTAATTCTCAGTGATACCAGACAAAAAGTGAGCCTGACTCTGTTTAAGTTAACCGATGAATTAATAATAAAAATGAGTCTGTGAGGCTGTAGTTATGAACAGTGGTGTTTTGAGCGTAATGCTGTTTACATTCATTTTTGCAATTATTGTACACTCATCTACCACGAATATTTACATTTTATTTTATGTATATTTTATCCCAATACTTTAACTTCTGCACCATTTTGTCTTAGATTCTTTCTTCTTTTCTTTTCTTTTATATATTTATATAATGAGCATTATTTTCATTGCCAGCAGGCTGCTTCTCAGGGTTCAACCTGAATGGTTTTTGTCATTCCCGTCGGGCAAGTGGCTCAGAAATCTATTTGCTTTTACTTGCCCCTCTACAAATTGTATAGATAGATCGATCTATCTTTCATTTACTAGAGATTATCAAAGACCAAAGTTGATTATCATGTTTTAATTCTTATTTAGGTAAATGAATCTGGAGTTTTGCCCTCATCCTCCAACTAAACTCCGGGTTCCACGATAACCGAAAGGCTCGCTTGCACTTCAGCTCATAAACTTCCATCTTTACCCACCGCCATCTTTTAATGAGGGAAGAGAAGGAAGCAATATGGCTCCTTCTAGAGAGGCACCGATCATGTTTTTCTGCCACCGTAGCAAATTGCTCATCGTCTGTGAGCCATATATGATCGTTTGCGTTTTTTTCACAACAGCTGGTACACAAGTCTTCAAAGTCTTTCACCACAGTCCTAAAAAATCATTTCCAGTCAACATCTTACAAGCTACCGTTTGAACACATCACGATAACGTTATAATTCACCTGCACCTTGTATTCATTTTTACTGAAAAGAGCTTGAACGCATCAGCTAGCTGGCGTTACCAGCTCTCCTCCTGCCGATTTTAGCACTCATTTGTTGTTCACGATGTAGTATTATCAGGGACCAACGACTTGTAACGACATTAATGCTGTTCTCACGATCGCATATTTTTACTGAATATCGTCCGTTAACGATGGGCAGACGATCAATCGGGGCATCCGTAGCTGCTTCCCTCATCGGCTCCGGAAAAATCTTATGTTTTGATTTCACTCACCTATTTTGCTGGCCCCTGGCAATCCTTATTGCTGAGTCCTACTTCTCTGTAATTGTTGAACTTGGAAGTTGAAACTGATTTGAAAGAACTGCAGAGAGGGCAAATTCCCCCATACTTGGCTAAAGTCACTTCACATCCTCTAGTAGATTTCCACTGCCTGCCTGCGTAACCTGTCAACACTGCGATGACTTTGAGCCCTAAAAACATATGCAATGCAAGTGAAATGATCACGTCTGTCTGTCTGTCCGTCTGTCTGTCAGGTTCAGGCTCAGGTGTGCAGCTCCCTGGCTGTTGCCCAGGCGCTGGCGGATGACGTGGACTGCCACGTCTTTCCCTTCAGAGAGTTCGGAAAAGGACGCATCAAGAAGCTACGCGTCAGCCCCGACGCATTCATACAGATCGGCTTACAGCTGGCGTACTTCAGGGTAAGGCTTCGACACGCTCACACACATTGTAGAGTGCAGAAATGCATATTTTTTTAAGATTGTACATGGTTGTTGTTTGGTTCCCTGTCCACTGCTGGATTGAGTTCTACTATTTGATGCTATGAAAGCTCGATCTGTATTAGATTAAATTGAAAAAGCTCTTTTTTTTTTTTTTTTAAATGTTTGCATCTTCTTCTCTTCTTCCTCTAGGACCGTGGTGGTTTCTGTCTGACCTACGAGGCGTCGATGACTCGTCTGTTCAGGGAGGGCCGGACGGAGACTGTGCGATCCTGCTCCAACGAGGCCAGTGCCTTCGTCGAAGCTCTGGAGAATGGAGAGGTACACAAAGTCCGAGATTATGCTCTCTTCCAAGTAACATTGAAATTGAAAGCTCACACAATTGTTTTCAACTCCTGCTGACCCCATTGTTCCTCACCATATTGTCAGAGGGAAGAAATACAGACTAACATGGGCTCAGACTCCTTAATCATCAGTTTTGTACTTCTGGTAAATCTAACATGTATGAATAATTTGTAGGTGATTCTATTTACGGTCACGTTCACACCAGCCTTGTTTGGTCGCGTTGAACCGGACCCTGGGGGGTTAAACCCCCCTTTGGTGCGGGTTTGTTCGGGTTGGTGTGAATGCCGGACTCGAACTCGGCTGCAAACTAAACCGCCGCTATCTGGTCCACCTCGAAGGGGTGGTACCGGACTGCTGTCATCTGTAGCGGTTAGTTTCTGGTGTGAACACCATTTCGCACCAAAAAAAAAAAAAGTTATCTTTTTCTGTTTTGGTGATAGACTGACTGTTTAGACCCGGCGCTGCCGCTGGCCACCAGCCCGCTGTTGGACACAATTTCTTTCACCGCTGTAGCATGAAAGCTAGCTGACAACACTTAATGCTTCATTAGCACACTCTTGTCACAGCTAGGAAAGCACATTGTTACTACAGGTGACGACTTTTATCGACTCATTTTCTGTACCTTGTCAACCGGTGTAGCATTAAAGCATGGTGGAATTAACTACATTAGCGTCAAATTCAACAACTTTGCGATGCACATCGCACCTCGACGCAACTGTTTGACCAATTATCAAACGGCATTTTGTTTACAATGTTTTTGACCATTTGAGTTTTGCCTTTTTATAACGCAAACCGGACCAGTTGGAATATTGAAAATGATGTATCATCCTCTCGTCGGTTCGATTCCGGAATTCCGAGCTTTCGGTGTGAGCCCGCCCTTAGGGATGTCGGTAAAGATGTGATTTGTTTCGACAGACCGAGGACCAATGCAAGCGTCTCTTCCGACTGGCCTCAGAGGGGCACCAGAACCTTTATCGACTGGCCATGACGGGAGCCGGAATCGACCGACACCTCTTCTGTCTGTACGTGGTGTCCAAATACTTGGGAGTAGAGTCACCCTTCCTCAAAGAGGTAAGCTTGTGGTTTTTGTTAAATGTTCCATCTCTATTTTAGTCTTTTCAGACTTTTTGACGCACAGATCTGTAATAGAACATACCCCCCCCCCCCTCTTCTCTTTTCCCCCCTCCTCCAGGTTTTGTCGGAGCCTTGGCGCCTCTCCACCAGTCAGACCCCGGTTCAGCAGATGGAGCTGTTCGACCTGAAGAACCACCCCGACTTCATATCGCTGGGCGGCGGCTTCGGACCTGTGAGTGACGCACACTTTCCTGTAGTTGTACCTGCATATGTCAACAGCAAGAACACAATACATAGTCTGAGTCTGACCGTGTGGTTGTAAACAATGGTATATGTGCACAGTGGATGGTGTGCGAGGTACATACGCTTATCTCACTTTACCTCTGTGCTCACGTCAGGTCGCTGATGATGGTTACGGGGTTTCTTACATCATCATGGGCGAGGACATGATCAGCTTCCACGTGTCGTCCAAATACTCCTGCAGCGAGACTGTAAGTAAAGCCTCAATCATCTACTTATTTAATGTATTAAAGTTTGCTTTTCTGTTACTTTTCATGACATTGACTGCACATTTGTGACCAACATGTTCAACTAATCGCCGGCATCCCTGGAACTTGAAAATTCCTAAAATCCGTGTCAACATAATTCATTCCAGCTGGTGACGTCTAGACCTGCAAAACTGGTTTGTAACGAGACCGTCTGGCTGTCTCCCACAGTGCGGAAGTATTGCGTCAGCATTCATTCATGCTCAAACCACAAATCACGTGACGGAGCAGAAGAATCGATGCAGTGCATCGCCGTCTGTTGTCACTTCCCTTCTCGTTTTTCCTGTGAAATCTAGGGAATTACATAAAGCTAGGGGGAAATGCTGCCTATCTGCACCGAGCTATCTGTGTGTAGATGCAGCGGCCGAGACGTTACCAGACGTTGCTGCACAGAAGTGACGAACTGGGTTTGAGATCATAAAGAAACAGCGTCTCCATTAGTTTGTCCACCAAAGAGCGGTGACGAGTTTATTTTTACAGCGCAAAATGTCCCACTTGGTGCGTTCATTTTAGACCATATTGCCCACAAAATAATAACAATGCTTCCTACAGATGTATTGTTTATCAGTATCGGTACGGCTACGAAGCTTAACACAACTGAAGCCACTTCTGTCTCTCCTTCCTTCTCTCTACGGGCTTTCATCCCACAATGTTAGACATTCTTCCTCTTTTTAATACTTTTGTTTTCTCCATTTTTAGGACTCCCACAGGTTTGGAGCTCAGATAAGTAAAGCTCTCCAAGACATCATGACTCTCCTCTCTACTGACCCCAAAACCTCGTCGTCGTCCTCCAAAGGCACGGCCCAGCCTCAGTCCAAGAAGCTCTTCTGAATGTGGAGCAGAGCAGCTCCCCCCCACGTGGACTAAATGTTCCCCCTCAAGACGTCCGAGCTGAGCCGAGAAACCACTAAGAACCCAATATCTAGATTCTGTAATTTTTAAAGCACCGCCCGTTCTGTGATTGACCTAAAGGCGTTACTTCAACTGACAAAAAGGGAATTTAACGAGGAGATCTCGGTCTAGTTAGAGAGTGGCGGGTGCTCTTCGTCAACACCTTTTTATTTAAGCCGCAACTCTGACGTGGCCGTTAGGCTCCAATCAAGCAGAGAAAAAACGAGGCACGCTGAAGACGCAAGGAGCCCCTTTATGACGGGGGATCTGTGGCACAATGTTATGATTTGCATTCTTCCATTTAAAAACGATTTGAAAGCCTTTTCTGTGTGAACGGGCACTAACGGTGAGAGTCTGTTAGAGAAGGTTAAAGCTAGACAGCGTGAGATTACAAAATTCTTCAAGTCCCTGCTCTCTGAGAACATGAAACCAGTGATGGTTGATCGGTATTTTTAACTCTCTTTTTTTTTAAGAAAAGGGGAGCCAGGCTCATCACAGAGGAAGGAAGTTATTATGACGGCAATAAAAAACGGAGAAAGGGAGACAGATCTCCCTGACAAATGCAACAAATCTCAATAGAAGTGATGGCCGACGTCTCTTCAGCTCGTCGGCGAGAAGCGATTCTGTGCGGCTCGACACACTGACACTTTGATGTCCGCTGTCAGATTTAGAAAAGCTTGAAGGGGGAAAAGGAGGTGAAACGAGGATAAGATCAATCTCAATGAAGGGAACGAGTCACTTGCAGATCTCCAACCAGAAGAGACACTTTTTTCTTTTTTTAAATTGTCATTTAATTCTAGACGTTCACAAGCTAGAAAGAGTCCTCGTCTAATCAGTTCCAGGGCTGCTTCTACCCATCACCTGACCTCATGTACCACGGCCTGAATCAACAGTTTCTTTACAAACAGGTAGCAGTACAATGCATCCTAAAGGATACTGTGTCTTTCATACAACACATGCTATTTACTGTGTTGAATATTTCCTCCAAAGTAGTACGCCAAATCAGTGTTGTGATCAAAAGGAACTATCAATACTACAATGTAAAAAACACTCCACCCCAAGTAAAAGTCCTGCATTAAATAAAAATACTATTAGCACATGTACTTAAAAGTATTCATTATGCAGCTGAACTTTAACTTCTTGTATATTGTAATAAATGATTAATCAACATGTAAGCGGGCTTTAAAGTTGTCGCTCGTTAAAAGTAAGCAGTGACTCTGTCTCTCAGATCATTGCTGTCCAGGAAAAAGTAGAATATTTTCCTCTGAAATGTAGTTGAGCAGAAGATACTCAAGTAAAGTGCCAAGTACCCCAAACCTGTACCTTTTTACATGTGTACACATGCAAAAAGCTGCGTGCCAGCCGGAAGGCTGCCAGCTCTAATGTTATCTGAGCAGCAGTGCTGCGTTCACCCGGGAGCCGGGGGGCAAAAAGACTCCTCAGCATTACATCACGTTTAATCTATTCTTAAATTCCATTGCTTTCAATTCAGATTATCTGATGACACTTGTTTTCCATATTTAGCAACCGCATGAAAGCGGTAGTTTGGTGACTCAGGCCGTATCTTGAGATCAGGTGGTGACTCTGACCCCGATATTATTCCATTTATGACCAACGTCTTGAGAGGATGGAAGGAATGAAGGAAAGGAAAGGGAGAAAAATAAATGCAAATGACTCTTTCATAATTGTTTTTACGTTTTGTTTTTTTTAACTTTGTATTGTCCGTTCAGTAGATTGATGTTTTAGGTTGAATGTTTTGGATAACTACGGACATGCTTCAGCTCAACAGACACGGCTGCTGCTGTTGAATGAAACGCACCTGAAGGTGGTCAGAGGCCTACGCAGAGCTGCTGCTGCGTGTTATACAGTTTTTATTATTATTGATGATGTGGAATCCTTGTTCAAACATTCTTCTTTCTTCATCGAATGTCACACCAGGAGTGCCCACCCCAAAAAAAAAAATCGAATTTGTCGTTGAGCAATGGATAATCCCAATATAAATCATATACATTATAATAACAAAGTCAAATCTACAGTTGATACTCGCAGTAGTGGTGGGGCGGGTTTGTGAAAGATAAGATACTCAGAAGGCATTATAGGAAACACGTGTGCCTGAAATAAAGTATTCATTCAGTAAAACAATTTCAATGCAATTTATTTTTCTTTTTTGATCAATGCTAACATGTGTAACGTGTATTAACCCGTCTTGTTTGTTTGTGTGTGTGTGTGTGTGTGTGTGTACAAGTACTTCAGGCAGGCGCCTTGTTATCGTCAGTTACTGGTGTGTCTCATGTGCGCCGGTGAAACAACGGATCTATTTAACGCTCTTACAGTTCTCAAACTTTACGTGAGCTAATGGGAAACATTAGAGATGACGTCAGAAAGATTGTCTCACATCTCCGCTCGTGTTTTTCTAACTATACCATAACTTTATGTCTTTTTTTTTTTTAGAGATTGTTTGCTTCATATTTTAGTGACGTCAGACCACGGTGGCTTCCGTTTCGGCTCGGCGGTTAGCGGCTCATTTCCCAAACTGTTGAAGCCGTTTGTTCCCTCTGATCCTCGCGGCTCCGGCCTCACGTTAGTAAAAGACGAGTGAAGACCATTTCTACAGCTGCAGCAATGTACTGTAACAACCTCTCTACCTCTCGACGCTTTTTTTATTTATTTTATTTTTTTTACAGTTTTTAGTTTTCTTTTCTCATATTTTTTTTTACATTATTAATTTGTAATTTTACCACAACCGTTTATTACCCCGGTAATCGCATCGACTTGGATCTAAACCAGTTTGTCACGTTTTATTGTGATCAGTATATTTGGTTCATTAAGTTCACAGTTTGGGAGCTTCAGTTAAATACGACAGATGTGATACAGATTAATTCTCATTACTGTCAATTTCTCTTCACTTCACGCCTCAGCCTGCCAGAAAACCACAAAGCCTGTTCACCTATTCTGTGCCTCAGTCCACTCCAATGTGCCGCATATATTATTATCATCATCAAGTAATATCTGATGGAATCAGGCGTTCAACAGTTTGCACAATGAGCCTCTCGCAGATAAAGCAGCGACGGTTTAGCAGCAGTTTTATAGTTTTCTTTGTTCGGAGTAAATGAACATTGGCACCGACTGATTTGTTTTTGGGAGATTTGTTTATTGTTTATTTCTGTGTAATGTTACTGCTGGGTTTTTTCAGTCTTGGTTAATAGTGATGCTTGAACATTTTTAATGAAGTGGTGGGTATCATGCATCATGTGTTTTTAATGAATATACTCCAAATGTTTTTATTCTGCTGTGTTTTCGGTCAACGGTTCTCGCGCTGCAACTTATTTAAATGTAGATTGTGGACTTTGTGATGGAGGCCATGTACAGTTGGTGATGGTTATGTGAAATAAAAATACTTACTGACCCCAGAGGGCCTTTGTATTTGTTGTGTTCTTTAACTATCGAGCAAAACCGGATATTGCCAGGCTGTTTGGGATCGTGGCTCACTGCACTAAATGTCAGTTGAAACACAACCTCAGTGGATTTTTAAATACAATACTTTACCGCTTAAGATGGATTTCTTTAAATACAAGTTATCACCTATGAGGATTTGAAAATATAAATATAAAAAGTTCCTGATTGGAGTACTTTCTTTAATTTAATTTTAAAAAAATATATATTTTTTATAAATGCTTAAAATGTTCCCCTGCTGTATGAAGCCCATCTCTGCAGGAAAAACAAGGGAAAATACTCGAGAAGTGAGTCATAGTTAAAATGACGATGCTCATTGTAAGTTGGCATTGTGTAAACGCTCAAAGTATCCCATGCTTTTAAATGATCAAAAATGCATGTCTTAAATTTTCTCATAACTCACCTTTTTTTTCCCGTGTGGGCGACGCGTCCATTCCTGACTACTAACGACACACATCAGACTACTGCAACTGCATGTTCGCGCTTGTGGGCAACGTGACTCGCTCAAGAAACAATTGCAGCCATGTAAAAAGTTTCACAATTCAGTGTTTTGAAAAGTCTTTAACTGTCTGGGTTATTCTAGTCCAGATTTGATCAGTCAGTGGCTTCTTTTGATCTGGAGCTGGTCCAACGTGGTCTACTGCAGGTGTAAGAAAAGCAGTGAAGTCTCCTTTCACAAATATAACAAATAAGGTTTCGCAAATGAGGCCTAAATGTCAGCAAAAAAAAAAGTCTTAACAGCTTTCACAAAAGTAAGAGGTGCGTAAAAAGAAAAGGGAGAATCTGTCAATTCAATTTCAGTTTCAATTTATTTTGTGTATCACAAAATTGCAAATTTGCCTCAGAGGGCTTTAACATCCCCTGTCCCAGGACCCTTGCATTGGAACAGGAATTGTTATTATTCTATTGGTTTATTTGGTAGGCACAGTGCACTTTCATCAAACATGTGCAAAGAGGCTATCTTTCATCTGTAGTCTCTGGACAAATGTTACAAAGTCACCCTAAAAGCAGAATATTAGATTAAAATAACAAAACTCTGCATTATTTACCTGTTACAAAGCATGCAGAGAGAATATTAATATATAAGTAGAAACATCATTCAGGACACCCTTGCACTGCTTTGTCAAGTAAAGACGTGCAACACAGAGGCTCGTAAAGCAACACATACAGCAAATGAATGAGGGATGATTCTGTCAAATAGAAATGTGGACTAAAGACAAGATTCTGTTGCATTGTTGGACACTTAAAAACACGCGTGTCAGAAGCACTAAACATTAAAGCATGTCGAATATATGAATCTGTCTGTTGGGGATTCGACCCCTGAGTTGCTGATTTAAAGATGATTATTGACCACTACAGGGTTCCGGTCAGAGAACACGCAGACATCTGTTTGATCCATACGTTTCTGTATTCAGTCTTATAGTTTGACAGATTTACAGATGATGAGTCTGAACAATAGATGACCGATGAATGACCGAGTTTCTGAAATAAACACAGAAAATAAATTATAGAGCTGAAATACTAGCAATAATACACTCTTAAAGCAAACGCATACATTCACAGAATACAGGCTTGCTAGCCAGGTTAGCCACTTAGCTCAACTTTGGTCTATTATCTTGACGGCTAATTACATTACAAACACTGACAGTAAATGCACTTAAAAACATTAAGTACAACAACAAACGGAACAGTTACGCCACATAGGTTCAGCATGAGGAGGATGTTAGGAGTGATGGGGTCAGGGTCAGCGACATCTGCTGACACATACCCTAGTGGTTTTGAGTTTAGGATGCCTTCGACCTCCACTAAAGTTGTGTAGAGGACGTCTTCAGAGACTGATTGGCTCCCAACTGCGACTTGAAGGCCGGCCTTTATGGATCGAACCTCTCTCTCCAATACTCCTCCGAAGTGAGGAGCGCTCGGCGGGTTGAACTTGAAGTCGATCTGGTATTCCATCAGCTGTTCCTTCAGCTGTGGTTCCATAGCTGCAAAAGTCTCACGGAGTTCCCGCTCAGCACCACGGAAGTTGGTACCGCAGTCTGATAGGATCTCCTTCGGTCTGCCTCGCCTCGCGATGAACCGACGAAGAGCAAGGAGGAAGGCATCTACATCCAGAGAGTTGAGGAGTTCAATGTGGATGCCGCGGGTCGTGAGACACTTAAAGATGGCACCCCAGCGCTTTTCAGTCCTCCTGCCTATCTTGATCAGGTAAGGGCCAAAACAGTCGACACCTGTTGAATAGAAAGGTGGACAGAGAAGCCGGAGGCGCTGTGGTGGCAAGTCCACCATCTGTGGGACCTTGGGCTGAGCTCACCAGCGTTGGCAGGATGGACACTTGAGCTGGTGGTGTCTGACAGCTTGTCGTCCTCGCAAGATCCAATACTGCCTTCGCAGTTCTGCATACACCCGCGCCGTACCTGGATGAAGCAGACATTCGTCCATGTGTTTGATGAGGAGCTTTGTTGCTGGGTGCTTTGGATCAAGCACAATCGGATGGATCTCTCCTAGGTCTGTGTTCTGCAGCCTTCGCAGCCTCCCTCCTACTCGGACCAAGCAGGTTGAGGGGTCCCATTCTGGGGCGAGGCTAACCAAGCAGCTGTGGTTTGGCACCGGTTTCTGTGCTTTAAGAGCGGTGACCTCCTCTGGGAAGCTATGGGCTTGACACTTCAGCAGGAGGATCTCCGCATCCTGGGGGTTAGTAGTTTGGCGGTATTTCGGACCCTCGGCCGCCCCTTGAGCACCATGGCTTGCTTGACGAGTGGCCTCTACCAACTCCTTCCATGTACTGAACTGAGAAGCATCAGGGAGATTGTCCTTAGGTTCCACTGTTGTGAAGCCGCAGAATGTGATGCCCTTTAGTTCAGCTGAACTCACTGCTGTAGCATGCTCAGTCTTCCTTGGCCAATGCTCAGCACTCTGTTTTAAGAATGGAGGCCCTTGACTCCAACGACCGGACTCTGCCAGCTCCTCTGAATAGATAGCTGCCTTCTCTGGATCCTTCTTGAGCCGTTTCTCTGTGGCTTGCAGATGTGCTATGACTGAATGAGTCGAACTGTTCAGTTGAGGGGCTCCTCTCCTCCTCAGGAGAGGGGTTGCATAGCGTTGAACACCTTCAGAGTTGACCCTCTGCATCTTTGTCTCTAAGAGGTTCATGGCTTCTTGGTCCTCACGGCAACGAACTACCAATTTCTCGTTTCGAAAGGGCAGAATGTCAATTTGCCCTAACTTTTCCACGTTTCGGCACAGGTCATTAGGAGGAACGACTGTGGTGAAAAGACATTGCTGCACTGCAGTTGGCTGGGATCCACACATTTCGGCACCTTGTAAAGCCCATCCGAGGGCAGTATGGATGGCAACAGGTCCACTGTTAGCTCCTCTACGTACCGGCTTAGTGGCAGTAATCAGATGTACGTGATCTGATCCAAGCAACACCATTGGACGGGCGTTAAAGAAAGACTTCAATGGGATCCCGCGCAGGTGAGTGTGTCGTCTTTGGAGTGTTTGCACTGGGTAGGTTTGCTCTACTAGGTCTAGGCCTTCAGCTGTGAATGCTCCCTGCACTTGTAGTGCTTCTGTGGGTTATATCTGGGGGAGATTTCAAAGTTGACCTTTGATCCGTGTAGCTGCTTCAGGTCTGTCCGCACTGTGCGTAGGGAAATAGTCTCAGACTCACCGGTCAACTGGAGCTGTTGTGGCAGGATGATAGTCCTCTGTGCGCCATCATCCAGGATAGCAAATGTCTCCATAGACATGGACTTGTTGTGCAGCAGGATGGGGACTACTTTCAGCAGTACTTTGCTTGATGTAATGCTGGGTGTCAGGTAGACTCTGCTTTCTGTGGCCCCTGACTGTGAGTTGATGGTTCGACGCTGTGCTACACCGTGGAGGACTTGGAGGTGAATACCATTGCAGTCACTACAGGGTTTCTTGAGGTTGCACGACTCAGGCGCATGAGTACGTGCACATTTCCAGCAGCGCCTTCCCTCTGTTATCCACTTATCCAGATCAACTGCTGACTGCTCTGTGATACTGCGACAGCGACTGATATAATGTTCTTTGCTGTCACAGAAGAGGCATTGTATTTTGAATGGTTTCTTGGATTGTGTGTGGTTACTGGAGGGACTCTGGGGCCCTGTACTGTGATATACAGAGACACCTTGACCTTTGCCTTTTGACGTGATCTTCTCCCTTCCATTTACTTGGGGTTGTCCTGTTTGGTAGTGCTGCACCAATCTGCTGGACAGGCGCTGCTGTTGAGCTTTACCTTGAAGCCATACATTGAGATCTTGTAGGTTGTAGGGGTTGAGACTTGTGCTATTCAGTTTTCCCTGAACTTGTAAATACTCAATAAACCCATCTCTATGGTACTTTGGTAGCTTACTAAGTAAGCGGGCAACATGAAAGCAACAGTTTAGCTCCATACCCTTGGGTCCCTCTAAGGAGAGCAGCATACTCACTAGGAGGTGGACTCGTAGGGCGAAACTCTGGAAGATGTGGGCATCACCAGGCTTCACATCTGGGGTGGTCAGAATGGCTGCTATCTCACTTTGTGCCATCTGGTGTGGCTGACCATACTGTAACTGCAAGGCTTGCATAGTTGCTGAGTATGGGTTTGGATGGTGGCGGCAAGACTGACCAATCATCTGCGCCTCGGGCAGCTTAAGATGTTCGAGTAGCACGTGATATTTATACTTCTCGGACAGTTCTGTATGAGGCTCGAGCAGATTGTCTACAGCCAGCTTCAGGTTAGCGAACTCCCTTTCGCAGTCAGTGGAGAAGTCTGGGATTTTGGGTGTTGGCACACCATATGCAGGGCGGTGTGGCAGACCAGAGCTGTATGGGGTCACAGTCTGACCTGATGGCAGCTGCATCTGATGAGCTGGAGATGAATTACCTCTGGGCACAAATAGAGTCTGCTGAAGTGGTGGTAGTGATGAAGGCACTGTAGCATAGTGAGGCGGGCCATGGCTGAAAAGGCCGTGAGGCATCTTGTGGTGAGTGGTAATGCTGTGTGGCTGGATAGCTGTAAGAGACTGCTATAGGCTCATGCAGCGGAGCAGTAGCAATCAACTGTCCACGCGCTTGTCCTTCATCACCACGGTGGCGAAGCAGCCCTGAGGTAGGCTGCAGTGGGTCTGACTTAGTAGGGTACTGCTGGACCGGAGTAGGTGTCATCATGCCTGATGAAACTACAGAACACAAGTAGCCCAACTGCTCTGATGAGGCTGGAAGCACTGGGGTAAATGCAGAATTTAGTCTCTGGTCTCCTGCTATAGGAGTGTAGGCTCTAACTTCAGTCTCAACCTCTGGTCTCCCAGACATGTGTCCTGTTATATGTCCAATAGCCTGAGGCTCCGTGTCCTTAGCCTGCTCCTCTGTCAATGAAAGCAAGCGGCTTGGGGAGAAGAGGGACATCTGGGGGTGAGGCACGGGAGATGAAGGTATTGATGGGGGTGTGGCACTCTTTCTGGTGTCATGACCCTTGTCTATCTCTTCTTCCATCATGAAGGAAGAGATGTGTTCCAACAGCTCCTGACGACGACGACGTCTGGTTTCATACTGCTGGAGTTTGTGTGTTAGTTGAACCACTTCAGCGTCCTCTTCCTTCTCGTTCCTAGAGATGGATTCGATGAGTTGTTTAAGGGAAGTGCTGTTCAGCAGGTCATCGGAGCTGGGGCTGTGTGAGGCTGTGCGTCTGCCCAGATAAGAGGCTGCATCCGCTCGGCTACGCTCTGCTGCGGCCGCTGCTCCTCTCTGCTCCTCTCTGCTCCTCTCTGCTCCTCTGTAGAATAGGAGGAAAGGGCAGGTCGCTGTGGATTGTAGGCAAGGACATGATGTCAAGATCAAGATGTTTGGGGACGCGATGATGTCTCACGTGATGCTGCTGATCTTTGAAATGAGGCTGATGGATAGATCTATCTTCAGATGTCATCTTCTGTAGTAGTCAATTAATCCGGCTCGAAGGACCATTTGTTGGGGATTCGACCCCTGAGTTGCTGATTTAAAGATGATTATTGACCACTACAGGGTTCCGGTCAGAGAACACGCAGACATCTGTTTGATCCATACGTTTCTGTATTCAGTCTTATAGTTTGTTGACAGATTTACAGAATGAGTCTGAACAATAGATGACCGATGAATGACCGAGTTTCTGAAATAAACACAGAAAATGAATTATAGAACTGAAATACTAGCAATAGTACACTCTTAAAGCAAACACATACATTCACAGAATACAGGCTTGCTAGCCAGGTTAGCCACTTAGCTCAACTTTGGTCTATTATCTCGACGGCTAAATACATTACAAACACTGACAGTAAATGCACTTAAAAACATTAAGTACAACAACAAAAACGTAACAGTTACGCCACATAGGTTCAGAGTTACTAAAGAACAATAAAACACATGGAGGGTTGACAGACGGACAGATTGAGAACAGTAAGGTGCAGTTCCTTTCTAGTGCTGACAGAGCTGGGTGCTAATGGACCATTTATTTCAATGAGCCGTATGTGTCTAGTTCTCTAATGGTCACTGGGATGGAGTTACATTCTTAGTGCAGCTTTTACACAAAATGCAGACTGACTGAAAGCACTTTTTCCTGAGTGGGATAACGCAAATCCACTCTCGCTGCACCTCCTGTGACCCGAGGAGATATCCAGCCATATGTAATCTTGTATTACCAATTACGAGCAGCAGTGGACATGATGGAATAATAACTAAAGCACTCATGGTAGCAGTCAAATAAAAAGTAAATTCCCTTTTAACTTTCTCCTTATCTGCCGAGTCTGGTCGTAGGTATGCCTGTTTCATGTTGATCGGTAAGGTGCGCCCAAGATGAAATTAACCGCAGATAAGAGCACTGTGTTTGACCTTTACGCATGGTTGGGAGCTCTCCGTCTTCTGCTTAAAAGGAGGGTTTACAACTTTCCACCGGCTCTGTTCTGTTCTTAGTTTTAAGTGTTTAGTCGGACTCAAGTCCCCGTTTGGAAACTCCGCGGATGATGTAACGCATGAGGAGAGTGAGAGAGACCGAGAGCGAGAGAGAGAGAGAGAGCTTTGCTCTTGAAAAGGTGGAAAGTGAAAGTAAAGTTGTCAGTAGGAGAATGGGAGTGACCCTGGAGCGCAGCAGCAGCAGACGAACGACGCAGACACCACAGCAAGGTGGGCTCACTGATGCAGTTACTATTGTGTTTTATTTTTTTATTTTTTTTTACTGTGCGTCTGACTGAGGTCCTTTGAGAACATTTAAAACAAGCATTACGTGTTTATGGAGGCAACGTTAAGAGTCTCAACGTCGGTTGAAACGGTGGGTGTGCGCACGTAGATCCGGAGGAGACGATAGAAACCCTGGAGCGCACTGCGGACAAAGAAAATAGTCCGGCCCGTGTAAAGCCTGGGAGGGAGACTGTGATTGCGTGAAGAGGGAGAGAGAGAACCCCTCACGTTAGCTGTAGCCTCGTTACGACCCTTATCTGTTTATCTGGCCCAGCCGATCGCCTCGGTAGAGCTTCCTCTCGGTCTGTTGGTTTTGGTTTGGCGCGTCATTCTTTTCGATAAAAATCGATTTATTTATTTAATTAAAATTTTTTTTTTTTTCATCACGACTCTCCTGCATTTGTGGTGGAACGGGAATGGATGACATCGTTTATCAATATTTCCCTTTTGTTGCCAAGTCATGTGGAATGATTTACGAAAAAATGTATATCATATTTCATGCACATTTTAACACTTAAAAGGGCAAAGACTAAGCACTATAATGGACATATATATACAGTTAGTAAATTTGTAAATCCATGTGGTTTTCATCTGAATTTTAAATACTTAAGATTTCAGTCTGGAGTCTTCTTGTCCATACGTGAGCTTTGAGTATTCAGAATTGTGTCCATAGGTTCATTCATATTTGTGTGTACACCACAGAAATACAACAGGAGTCGAAAGGACGTTGACCCAGCGCTGCCGCCGGCTACCGGCCCGCTAGTTCGGCTCATTTTCTGTAACCAGTGTAGCGTTAAAGCGATGTGGAAGCTAACTAGCTAATTGTTCGCTAGGTAGCCAGCTAGCTTGCTAATTCCACCATGCTTTAATGCTACACTGGTTACAGAAAATGAGCCGAACTAAGTTGTCACTCGTCTGGCGATGGCAGTGTACTTTCCTACACTGTGACAAGAGTGTGAGGATGAAGCATTAAGTTGTTACATTTTTCTCATTTAGTCTGGCTCTCTACGCTTCGTAATGTTGCTGTAAGTCGGTTTAGCGTAATGGTCTCATACCAACGCTTCCCATAAAAATGGCCGCAGCTCTGGCCATCGCTATGTATAGATTTGAATAGGAATTTCTGTCTAACTCCTCTTTTATGTCTATGGTGTGTATACAATGGAGAAAACTGTAATAATCTTTCTGGGAATGTCGCGACACACACAGTGTTTATAATGCTGCAAATATATAAATATTGCAATACTATTGCCAGTCTCAATCACCATTGTGTTACCTCCTTTGGCTTTAACAGACATTTATTTAAAATAAAATCTTCAAGATTGCCACTTTAAAATTATGGGTGGGAATACTTTTATTAGAATG
Source organism: Anarrhichthys ocellatus (assembly GCF_004355925.1). Lineage (NCBI taxonomy): Eukaryota > Metazoa > Chordata > Actinopteri > Perciformes > Anarhichadidae > Anarrhichthys > Anarrhichthys ocellatus. The sequence continues at coordinate 1,685,361 of NW_022280085.1, read as the reverse complement.
CCAGATGGCCAATGGGTCACTGGTTGCAGTACACTGGTATGCAGACCAGTAGATACTCGCTAGCTCAGCAACATTAAAGTTGGCCAGGGGCCATTGTTGCATGTCATACCCCTTTCTGTCTCTCTCTGTCTAAGTTTCTTATCTCTTTCTCATTGTCAACTCTCAACTATCAAAGGCAGTAATGCTGAAACAAATATTTAAAAAAAAACACTGGATACTTGCTCCATTATCTGAGATCATCTGCTGTTGGTAACATGTAAATGTTTAATCTAAAGCAGAAACAACTAGTCAACCGCAACTAACTTTTTCGAGAAAAAATGCAGAACAACAGAAAATAGTTGACAGATTAATCGCTGATGAAAACAATTGTTAGTTGTAGCTCTAGTTTCGTCCTTTAATATAATATAACGCCTTCTTTATGTATAAGTACATGATTTAAGTATAATTTTCCATTTTGTACACTAAACTTTGTTGGCAACAAAAACTGTAAGAGATTATTAATATGTTACATATCTCCAAAGTCAACATAAAGTAAATTTAGAATACGTTTTTTAAATTTGTTATTGTGAATTGTGTTTTACAGGCTTTGTGTAAGCACGATTTGCAGCGATGCGTGTGTGGTATCCGAGGTGGAGTCTGTCATGTCCTGCCTTGAACTCCCACAATATGCCTGCACAACACAGATACAGTAGCTTACAAATCCGAGCAACGCAACAGATCAGTGAGTTGTGACGTGAATGTATGAAGTGGCCTCAGTGACTGAAATGAGTCGACATGGGAGTCCAAGTGATGATGAGCTGGAATGTGACTTTCACTTCCTCTCTGAAAAAACGACAGTTGACCTGGAAAAGTTGACCTTTTCCTTCATTTGTCCTCAGTGTCTGCTGCTGTTTTTGGCAATGGCTATATTTAATGGGAGCTGCAGTTGATTAACAATGAAAAGGAAGGTCTCAGACAACAAAAACAAAAAAAAACAAAAACAAAAACAAAAAAAAATATATATAAAATAGTGATTTTTTTAAGGTCAACAAACAACATCGCTGCAGGTTGGACCAACTTGTTTAACGTTACCGTTGCAAACAGGGCGAAAATACATGAATTAATTTATATTATTATGTATTTCTCTTCTTAAAAGAATACAGAAAGACAACGCATATGTATGTATTTTTAGGGACCTCCGCCTCGCTCAGGGGCAGGCGGCAACCTCGGGGTCTGAATAACTTGCATTCTTTCTAGTGTCCAGCAGGGGGCGACTCTTGGTTGCAAAAATAAGTCTGATTGTATAGAAGACTATGAGAAAATGACTCTACTTCTCTCTTGATTTATTACCTTAGTAAACATGAGTTTATGATCTCAATCTCTAGTTTAAAGTCTTCCAACACAGCGTGATGTTCATTGAGTAATTGACGGTGCCTTTTACAGTAAAATAGACCATAAAGCAGGGTATGCTTTAGGGTGTGAATACCCTACAACTTGATCCCTTAAACAGTCTGTTTTTAGTTCATTAAACCTAATGAAAACATTTTGGTGGCTTAGCTCCCCCCTCTCGTGTCACGTGTGGTTGCAAAAAACCAAGATGGCGACGGCCAAAATACCAAAATTGATGCTTCAAAGCGGCAACCCATAAAACAAAAGGTGTGTTCACGAGGACTATACGTACACTTCTTATATACGGTCTGTGCTCAGAGGCCATCCGTCAGAGAGGCAAACTTTAGGATTTATCCGAGAACCCATTTGCAAAATGTACAGGTCTAACGTGACGAGGATAGAAGTAGAATGCATAGAGATGTCAGCATTATGTCCATAAAGTAACACAGAGAGAACATGAAAGAAAATGCAGTAATGTATCTTTTATGACCCTTGTCTTGCTCAGAGGCTATCCTTACCATGAGAATACTACTTTAGGAGCAAAGAAATTCAGACAGTCAGCTGTTTTTTCTCACAAATTTATGACTTTATAATCTCAGAGAAGAGATTACAACGGCCCTAATACGCCATTGTAGGCATGCGACCATTTAAGGGGAGAAAATCATAATATGAGTGCTCAAACTAAATGGATTTGTTAGCATGGTTGGGCTTCCACTTCCTTTTAGATCCTATGATGAATTAGTGTCCCATTAGTGTCCCAGGGAGTCAATTAGCTTATTTTTTTTGTTCTGGTGGACTCTAATTCATCCATTAAACAATTAATATTGTGTTTTTTCCCGTTAGTTTGTCACTCATTTGTATGTGTATACCATCATATAATCTATAAGATGGTGAACAGGAGCCATTAGAGAGTCGACTCAGGTTTTATCTAGAGATCAGGTTTCATTTGATGGTAATATTCTCAAATTGAATCTTGCGTGTGTGTTGTTGTTTGTGTGAGTGATGACGAACCCAATGACAGACTCTCTTCTTCTTCTTCTTCTTCTTCTTCTTCTTCTTCTTCTTCAGCGTGACTCTGGATGGTGTCAGCATGACATCATGGACATACATGACCCACATATTTGTCTTGGTAAGTGTCCCCCACGCTGCACTCCTTGTGAGCTCAGCAGCTCGTCGCTCCGACAATATAACGTATTGCTATGTATGTTGTGTACATGCTTTCTCTCAATCACCCAGACTATTCAAAAAACGACCATATTTAAAAAAAAAATTTTCATGCCGCTGTTAGGTGTTCCTGAACGCAATTGGTCTGTCGAAGGAGGCGTGTGACGACCACCTGGACATGGAGTTCTGGGTATGTAGTCATCATTTGCTTTCATCAGTGATTCTGTTTGAGCAGGACACCAGCAAAAGGAAAACTATGAGGGAAAATCACTGTCAATATCTGCGAGCACAAATGAGATCCACTCGCACGCAAATTACTCTTGCCAGCGCTTTCACATCACTTCTCTACTGGTGGTAAATATTGTACTTTAACTGCACCACATCTCAGACATAAATATTATAGTTTTGTCTGACAACTTTTGTTAACTGTTCAGACTGCAGAGCTTGATGTAATACAAAGCATGTTAAAAGAAAAAATGTAGTTCTATATACTATGAACAAAAAACTTGGACCCGGTTAAGGATCTGGAGCCAAGGTTAGGAATGACTGGTTGTATATTAACTGTTTGCCAAGTGAGTTCCCAAACTTACATCTCTGACAAGTAATTAGTGGATGAAAAAGTATTCAGATCCTTCACTGCAGTAAAAGTACTAATACCATCCTGATAAAATAATCCACTACAAGTAAAAGTCCTGCATTCAAAATATTAGTCCAGTATGTTATTATCAGCAAAATGTACTTGGAAGTACCAAAAGTAAAAGTACCCGTACAGTAAAATGTTCCCTGTCTTTAGTATTGTATCTGATGTTTCGGGATATATATTGCTGCATTAATGTGTATGTTGCATGTTGGTTAGTTTAATCTACAGCAATGCATCACATTCTATAAGGTATGTTTGTAGTTTTATTACAGTACAGTACAATATTTACCTCTTAGATGTCGTGAAGTAGTGTTCAGTGGCGGATTGAAAACCGCCACCTAGCATCTGCATCAGGGGTGATATATGACCAATCCAAAGACGAGTAACCAATTAAATCCAGTGATACAATGTTGACTGGGTCCGCCCACTAACTGTAAAAAAAAAGAAAGGAAAAGAGAGAAAAACCACTCGCGAGCAAGCAGGTGAACGCTTCGCGAAGCATGGTTTTTTTTCTGCGCGGAGTGATTTAAAAGGGCTCGCAAAAGTAATTTGTCATTTTGACGTACCTCTACACGCACGCACGCATGATGATATCGGATCTCATTTGGGCTCGCTGATATTAACAGTGATTTGCCCACTCCCTAAAAATGTTATACTGTTAAAGTTCTTGAGCCTTAAAAGTTAGTCTGTCTCAAAACAATAATTCTAAAAATCATTCACTAATAATAAACAATTGACAATGTCTTTTGTCCGTCCACTTCTATGTTCCACTTTCAAGGCAAATGAAAAAAATGGGACAAATCTGAATGACACCTTCTCCCTCGTGACAACTAAAGATCCCAAGGTAACTCACTGAGACAGTGAGCACAAATGATCTCTTGAGGTTCTATGTAAATACATGTAAATGCATATCGTTCAATAGGGACTGGACTGGAATGGATTGATCAAGCGTACATGTGTGCTCTTCCCAACACAGGACACAGTGAATTGTAGTTTAGAGGTCGAGTGCCTGGAGAAAGGAGACGGGATTGGGTGTTACCTGCTAAAGCTATGCCTTTTTAAAGTGAGTGAACAGAAGCCAACTTTCATTTTCTTCAAGTTGGTGTCACGTTTGTTGTTGCTTCGATTGTGACTTTTGTGAATGATTGTGACGTTCCATGTCTCACTTGTCTCACTAAACTAATACATTTTTTTTTACCACAGCTACACCCAAATAAGAGAAGGCCAGAGTGCGAAGGGAAAAGTACTAAAGTCCATATCTATCACTTCATGTGCTTCATGGCGAAAGCTTTCGACCACCCTCTTGAAGGTACTTCACATACAGATACGACTGTAACAATCAGAGGTGGCTGGTTTATCCCCCCCTTCAATAGAAATAGTCCACCAGCATCTACATTGGAATTTTCATTTCCTCCAATGCTTCATATACATATACCAGTGATACAAGTATTCACATTGTCATAAATTACAAAAAAAATGTGTTTATGTTTTCATCAATTTTGAATAAACACACAAAACATATCTTTCCTTAACAATGCTGAAGGTAGAAACACAAACAAAATATTTCTCAAAACAACTAACTATCTACATTTGTTAGTTTTTTGACATATGCTCATTTTTATGAGCAGAGTGCAAAAGGTGTTGGTGGTTTTCATGTTGATTTAAACAGGATCATGCAAACAACGATCTCCCGCGGCCAACACGGGGCAATACTCTGAGGCCACAGCACATTCTTACCACCTTTTGCGAAACGTAAAGTAATGACGTCGTCGCGAGCGTACAGTGTGATTATGTGATCGCCATAGCTTTCTGCTGCAAAAAGTGTGATTGCAAGAGCTGTCACGGTTTTTGTTTTAGATCGTTTTTATTTTAGGGCAGGATCATGCAAACAGGAAGTCCGTTTTTAAAGGGTTAAATTTACACAAAATGTATTCTGACTATAATTATTGTTCGAAATTGCAGTAAAATATCACCAAAGCATGATGCTGAAGATGCTTTTTTTTTGTTAAATGTTGAAACTCATAATTTTCTTTTCTTTCTTTCTTGCATCACAGGCTGCGAATACAGTGAGTATGCATCCTATGCTTTGAGCGTTAGTGTGGGTGGTAGGTGATGAGCACTAAAACACATTTTATTAAACTATGTACTTGTTGTTGTAACATTGATCTAATCTTTTTCTTTAGACACCGTGTGCAAGATATTTGCAGAAACAGCGTCTACTCGTAAGTGACACCTTTTATTTTGAAATGATTAATAAGTACATGTCGATGCTGTGCATTGGAAATGCCAGAAATCATGCTTGCTGTTGCATAACTGCAGGTCTTGGTCTTTGAATCTTAAACACCTTTTCCATACTTTTGTTTTTTAACCCCACCTCCCTAACATTTGAGTGCAATAATGACAACGCTCACATGATTTGAAGAATATTCTTGTGTAATACAGGACCACCTCCTGCAAAGTATTTGAAGTTACAGAAAGCATTAAGTAAGAACTAACTAAGAGCTCCAAGTGAGCTGAGTCGACACTAGAATGGTGAGTTAAAATACTGCACACTACTAACATCCTGCTAGAACTCAACGTTTTTAAATAGCAAAACCGCAATCAATCGCGACTGCAGATGTTTTATTCACCCTACCCAGGTTGTAAAAAATGGCAGCTCGCAGTACACTACGCTACGTACACTGTGACGTAAGCTACGTACACTGTGACGTACGCTACGTACACTATGACGCACGCTTCATACAGTATGATGTATGCTACGTACACTCCAATGTATGCTACGTACACTCCACCCTCCTCTACAGCGTACCCTGCGTACAGTACGCTGTACACTACATACACTACACCGTGCACTACGTATGCTACTATTCGCAGTAGAAAGTGAAAGACACTACAATGTAACGCTTCGTAAACTACGCCCTACACTACCTACACTACAGACACTACTGCGTAAGCTACATACACTACGCCGTGCACTACGTATGCTACTATTCGCAGTAGAAAGTGAAAGACACTACAATGTAACGCTTCGTAAACTACGCCCTACACTACAGACACTACTGCATACGCTACGTACACTACAGACACTACTGTGTACGCTATGTACACTACAGACACTACTGCATACGCTACGTACACTACAGACACTACTGCGTACGCTATGTACACTACAGACACTA
>NW_022280085.1:1648520-1679000 GCF_004355925.1 Anarrhichthys ocellatus | reverse complement strand
CACACTACAGACACTACTGCGTACGCTACGTACACTACAGACACTACGGCGTACATTTTGGACACTTTGGCGTACACTAGACCGTACACTACAATGTACGCTACCGTGAACACTTTGATGTACACTAGCCAATGAAAGGATTCAATAAGTGTTGTGCTTAATATGATGCCACTGCAGATTCACATCAGTTGAGAATCCCACCTACACTGAGGGGGTACTGTCCTCAGTGGAAAATGAAAAAGAGAAAAGAACTGGGACCAAAAGTGAGTCGAACCATGCAGTGTAAATGAGGCGTTAGGCAGAGCATTGCTTTGAGCTAAATGCTAACATCAGCACGCCAACATGCTCACAATGACAGGCCAGGTAGATAAAAAAAACTCATCTATTGCTGAACTTCACAGAATGTCTCCTGCACTAAATTGCTTACCAGTCAATTTTTTGGGGGTATCCAGTCACGGCTACCTGTACATTTAAATACTACCTTTACTTTGACCAAGTCTACCACTACTGCTACAAACATTCTTCTTATTGATATACTCAAAGTTATATTGCATTTATTGCCTACAAACCCCGTATTGTAAGATTGTATTACTGAGTGACTGACTACATTTCTGCAGCTTCCGATCTGACAACGGCGACAACAACAATAACAACACCAACAACAACACCGTCAACAACAACACCGTCAACAACACCGACAACAACAACACTGACAACAACACTGCCAGAAACAGCAACAACAACAGTATTGCCCTCACCAGCAACAGCAGCAACATTGAAGCCAACAGCAACAAAACTGCCACCAGAATCGTCATTCCCACAAGTTGGAAACAGTGGTAAGCTATGTAAATGGCACTTCATATGATTAAGTAATAGCTACTTATACCCTGGCCATGGAAAATATTCTTTCACTACATAACCGTTTACCTTTATTTACGCACTACTGTATGTGCGCGTCGTGCATCCAAAGCTGTGAGCATACACAAAAGCTGGGTGCTTTTTGTGAGAATGCCGAACCGTTCACTAAGCGAGATTGCTTTCTTCTTGTGATTTTTCACAATAATAATTTTTAAAAGAATAATAATCGTTTTCTTGTTTCAATGCTCTTCTGGAACAAGTCCCTTGCTTTGATATATCTTTTTTTACTCTTGGACTTTCTGCATTTTTGAATAATGCTGGTGTTATTCTTGTTTTACACTGCAAGTTTACAATTGTAATGATAGGTGTTTTTTTTTCATCTTTCCATAGAATCTGAAACTCTTAGACTCCGAAAAAATCTAAAAGAGACACAGAAAGAAACAGGTAAGCTTATTCCCTTAATTCAAATTTGTCGATGTCAGAGAGTTTAGTCTGTAAAATGTCACAAAACATTTTGTCTTCAAACGGGATGAAATCTCTGACAGTCTGAAGCCCAAATATATTCTCTAGAGAGAAACTGCCCATCGTCACACTGGGATTTTTACTGCTTTTGTATTTGATGAAAAGCAAAAAGCAGATGGCATCATTTGACTGGCGTAGTTCATGTTAGTTAAGATATAGGCAGAGTCCGTCTGAAAGTTAGCATTGGTACTAATGTTATTTTTTTTAATCTTTCCGTAGACAATACCCACTCAGAAAATTGACGTTGAAAATAGTTTTAATAGATGTATTTCACACCTCTATTTGTCTGGAGTCGTTTAGTTTCAATTAAGGTTATGCAAGGTTGTAAAAGTCTTAGCCTACCTTCGTATGACAACAAACAGAACCTAAAAACACTTCAATAACATTTCCACATTTTGTTAGATAGAAGTATTTCAGAGAGACGTTGCTGCTCTGGAAGCAGAACTTACCTGATAAGTTGAGTTAAATCACAGCAAATGAGCGCTTAGTGAACCTTTTCCACCAAGAAATCAAATGTTTCCAGGTTTTTTGATTTTCATTGTCCTACCATATTCCATGTGTGTAGTTTAAATAATATTGATTTGTGGTCCAGTGAATAAAACTCCATAGACATTTGGTATTTTGTATCATAAATTCAAAATGAATGGTGATGAATGGGTTGCGTGTTGGACCGCATACCCAGAGTTGTAACTGCGAGTCTAATTTGTAAAATAATGGTCTCATTTTTGGTCACTGGCACAGTGTTAGCTCGGCAATGTAAAAACGGCATTATCGTTTACTGAAATCTGCCTAATTGTTTTCTCATAGCGCAGTTTGATAAATGTCAAATGTGGAAAGCACACAAAGATAAAAGTTACATTTTTTTCTCCTAATCATTCTCCCTGATCTCTCCTCAACCAGATAAGCTGAAGATGTTGTTAGGGCTGTCTCTGGTCTTGCACGTGATCGTGCCACTGGCTGGTTACCTCTACATGCGCCACCAGTGGATGCGGGACAGGATGCGGGACAGGATGCACTCGGTACTGTCAGCATAACAGCCGAGGATATTCAAGTGTGCTCCAGCAGCATGAAAGTGATTCAATGTGTCGTTTCTTTTTCAGAGTTTAATCCACATGTGCAATGGGAACTTAACAGCTGACCCTCCAAAGAAAGAGGTATTGTTGCCCCTATGGATGAAAATATTCTGTGTGTGCTCTTTTCCAACCAAACACACTCTGTTTTCCTGTTCTTAGGAGTCAAGGACGACTTACTTACTCCCAGTTGTTGCTATATACTAGACCCACTTTTGCTGTTTCGGCCATGCTATTCTTACTGACGATTTACAGCTCTGCTCTTCACTTGATCACCATTTTTCTTTATATATGTTTTGACATTTGTCTAAATGCGAGGTGTAGAGATGAAACCGCCAGACCAAAAACATAACAACTGAACTGCAATTAAACAACTGCACAATATTACATTTCTGACGCTATTTTCAATCAAAGCAATAAAAGACGGAGTTAGGTGACGCCGCGAAGTAGCGTGAGATCATGGGAGATGTTGCGGTCACCAACATTGCCGTCATTGCAGTGTTCATCGTTCAGGAGGCTTTTTTTTTTTCTCTTCCTCCAAAACAAATGGACCAGGTGATTAAACCTGGTAGAAAGGCTGAATGAAGCCGTTTAATGTTTAAAAGAAATCTGTGTTTCCGTGATGCTGTAGTCGTATTCAGTTACATATTATACCTTTAATTATTAACAGACGAAGGAACACTTTTCAAAATCTAATCCCCTTAATCTCCTTTTCTCTGCGTTTCATTTTGTATCTGTGTTTAATGTTTTTAACTTGTAGCCTTTTGTGAGTAATGACCAGTAATGTGCGGCGGGTCAGTTGTGTGATCCAAACCTGGCTTTCCATCAGGGATCATTTGAACCGACGACCCTGTGCCATCGGACTTGAATTGATGGGTATGTTCTACACTCTCTTTCAGCCAGACGCACCGCCGGCATCTCTAGACAAGGATGCGGAGAACACACATTTAATCAAGGTGATTGTGAGCATGGATGCATGATATCTCAACTCTTGACACATTCAGCAGACAGCAACATGAGAATCACTTTGGAGTTTTTAAAAAAGTTTTTTATTATTATATCAGTCTTTGACGATTGAATCTTTGAGTTTGTTTCTGCATGCAGTGATCATTATTGTTTGTTATTAAGTCATTAATTGTGTCTTATTGACTCTATACAGCCTGTGAATATGCAGAAAAGTTACTTGCCAACTCATCAGCATGTTGTTAGCGTTGCTGTAGACATCGATAACGGACTGACACTCGTTTCTCTCTACCTGTGCCATGCAGATGGACAAACATTCGGACGATGCAATTCTGAATTGCGACAGCGGTGAAGACCATACGCAGCTTTAAGGGCCCCGCTCACGACGTCGCCTCTGCTTGCCCTTGAATGTAAACGTCTGTGTGCATGTAAGAAAGTATCTGGATCCCAGGTGGATCAGCTCAACACTGTATTGGGACTGTTGTAATGGGACAGTATAGAGACAAGTTGACTGAGCTACTCTTGTGGACCAACTTCTGCAGGATTTGAATGAACCACAGCAAATTTGCCAGAGCTTTTTGGATCGCAGCGACACTTGTAAAGTATGCCGGCTGTTAAGCCTGACACCGATGTTGTTATGTTTTTTTTTTCTTCCTATGCATGGAAAAAAATGTATGATGTGATACACACTGCCAACACTGGCTTTACCAACCAGGACATGTAAGACCTGACTGACTGGCCCTTCTGGGAGTCTTTAAAAGTGCGTGCAGCTTCTGTGTTACACTAGTTCACTATACTGAGTATGAATCCATAAAAATCCAAACCAAAAAAACAGTACAGCATCAATGTCTCAGTTTATAACGTCTGTTTACGTCAATCAAGTCCAACTATCCAAAGTGCTCAAGGCTTTTTTTTTTTTTTTTAATTATCGTCACTTTTAACTCTCCACTCATCAGTCCTCTACTCAGTTAGCCATTTGCAGCTGACCGTCAGACAGAGCAGCACAGGAAGTTCTCTGGGCAGTGGACCAAAAACAAGAAAAAGCACTGCTGTTTTTTGGTAGCTCAGTTATTTGTTTTTTTATATTGTGTGCATAAAGTTTGATTGTGATGAATTTTTGAAATGCATCTTTAGTCGAGCTGCCCAGAGATTTTATATTTCTTTGCTGTATTAGAAGATCTGTGAGCCTTAGGGAGTTAGCGAGCTTGATATGCTGAACCATATCTAGTACTAAAATGTGATAACAATACAAACTGATTCACAGTATTTTAACCAATTTTTCATAAACTGTGAAAACAATCTGTAGTTGATGTGAAACAGTTATTCTGGATAGGTGAATAGAAGTCCTACACTCTTTGTGTTCAATATTGTATTTTATATATATATACAGTGTATATATATATATACACATACACAATACTAACAACATGAAATAGGATTTCATAATCTCAGCAGCATTTTATTATAACACCCTATCTCATCATATTTAAAATAATGTTGGAGTTACAGGAGTTACTCCTTGTCTGGTGCGTTTTCAATTATTTTACTATAGTGTTTGCACTTCATGTTCCACCATTTAGCAACTGGGGTGCTTTTTGTTGTGTATATATATATATGTATAGATATACATATCTATGTATAGATAGATATGTATTTCACATTTATGTTTTTTCTTATCAGCCAGAAGAGGAACGTGATGGTATGTCTGTGCATGTGTGTGTGTGTGTGTGTGTAGAGGTTAGGGTTAATGAATGCATTGAAAGCTGAGGAGACAGCGCTGATAGCAATAATCTCATTGCTTGAGATAAATCAGTGGCTGGAGCCTTTAGGTTACTACAAATTACAATTACTAAATTAAAACAACCAAAGTGAAAATTGGCCATTTCGCTAGCTTCCAATCTGATCCTCCATCCATGAAACCAGTCCTGTAAGTGCGTATAGGCTTGCGTAAAGGTCAATATGTTTGTCTACTGATTCATGGTTAACTTTGAGAAAGGAAGACTTTTGAGTATTTATCATTTTGGCAGCATATTTTGTGAAACATGTTGTGAATATTAAACAGAACATTTAAGTTATGTCTGATCTATGTATTATTTAACTCCTCTGGTATTTTTTGCAATGTATGCATTTTGTCAAAATGTGAAGAAATTGAACCTTACTAACAGTTTGATTGTTAAGTGATTAAAGCTTCTTTCAGTCTATCCCGATAGCATACACTTTGCTTTGTAGAAAAATGAGACACTCCAGGTAAACGCCTGTGTAGCTTCCAGTGCCTCGGGCCCATTCAGTGAACCAGGGTCACTGCCATTGTTCTCTGATGGAGTGTCTTGTCTGATGCTACCACTGCGGGGCACCAACGTCAGAAATGTTGAAATTATGCATATAGCAGCTTTAAAATATGCATAAAGCATGACATTGCTTAACAAATAAAGTCATTCCAAATTGACATTGCTTGTTTGGTGGTCATGCATTTTGCCTGAAATAATATAGTGTACTTCATAACTTTTTTATTTTTACGAAAATGTTTTAAGCTCAGGCATTGCAGATCAAACAGCTACCTATATTATAGTGTGATGATTACATACATCTACATATATTTCACGAACTGTTTGTCCAGTCTAATATTACAAAACATTACTCATGCCTGTGGATTTTCCAGCGGTGAAAACCTGGCATACCTGCAAAGTCCTTAAAAACCAAACAATTTTTAAAAATCAGACGCATATCAGATATAAAGAGCATACAACAAAGCTTCAAGAAAAGAGAAAAGAAGGCCAAATAGTCCCCAAACAAGTCTCACTCATTAATTAAATATCATCATAGTGACACTGTCCGTTTAAAGAAAACTGCTTCGACATTAGCTGTATTTACATTTAAATTACACAGATGTAGTTTGATTTGTAAAGTCTCCTTTGTTTGAGAATGCTTGCTAAGAGACTTTTAATACATAATGAGTATCTAATTAGAAAAAAACTAAAAAAATCAATATTAGCACATTCTCCTTCCTCGGTTCACAACCTCGACATGAATGCACATCAAGAAATGAGCGTATCGTGGCCTTTTTCCAAGTGAACGGGTGAGTGTCTGCAGCAGGGGCGTCGTTAGGCCTATTTTAGGGGGGCTGAAGCCCCCCTAAAATGTTCTTCAGCCCCCCCAAATAATTTGGCATTATTGGCTTTAAAAAAAATATACTGTATATATATTTTTATTTTTTATTTTGGTGATGTCGTTAAATTAAACTATTGTTTCTCACATGGACAAGTTATTTATAACTCTAACATGCTACATATGTGCGTGCGTTCTGGTTTGTATGATTTCTCCCCCTTCAAATTACAATCCAACAGCCTATCATCATACTTACCGATATAAAGTTGACACTGTCAGGTCCATTCTCCATCCATTGTGTGTGGTCCCTTTAAGAATTAGGATTTGGGAGTGACGCGGATATACTTTATTTGAGAAAAGTTCATATTTGTGTTGTCAAATTTCATTATGACCCTCAAATTCTGTCTCTTGTCATCATATACTGAATGCAAGCAAAACTATAGAGCAAAATCACACTCTTTCTGATTGAACCAATCTATAAACTGTCTGAAACAGTGGATATCCACGGCCCCAAATGGTCCCCAAAAAAAATTGCCATTGCGCAAACATGCCATTCCCCTTGGGATAAGCCCCCCCCTTTCTTTGAATCCTAGAAACGCCCCTGGTCTGCAGGTACTTGCTTGAAGGATAACTGTGTTTTGCGACTTGTCATCTTATTTTTGTAGTTTGGGCCATAATTTGAGGTTACGATAACATTGAACTCCCCAAAGCAAAGGCTGCAAAGTAGAAACAGTGCAATATCCTAGCAAAAATAAAGATGGGGCCAGAAACACGAGAGGTCAGACAGCTTGTTGTAAACATGCTAACAGTTGTGCCGGATTAGCTAAATCAATTGAAATGTGCTATCTGCGCAGCAAAACAGTGTACACTATGAAGGCAAATCACTGTCAAAATCCGAGAGCGCAAATGAGATCCATGCGCGCGCGAAAATCATACAGCCGCGCGCGTATTTTACTTTGACGAGCGCTTTTACGTCACTCCGTGAGCAGAATTCACTCTCGCGCGAGCGAAAGTCGCTCGCGAAGCTTCAACCCGCTCGCTCGCGAGGCTTTTTCCTGCTCGCTCGCTCGCAGTTTTCCTTTTTGACAGTAAGTGGGCGGACCCAGTCGCCATTGTATCTCTACATCTAATTGGTTACAATCCTCGTCTTGGGATAAACCGGATATCACAAAATATGTCATAGTCTCATGTGAAGGTTTAAAGAATGTAAGTCCTAAAAGAGCAGACACCAAACTGTAGTTTCAGTAGATGACTTTAATTAGTTTAGTATCCAGGTGTCTTGTTATCTGTTATCATTGTGCACTGTTTCTTTCTTCTTCGTAAGACAGAGACACAGAGAGACCTTGACTAACAGAGATCCTCTGTTTGAAATACTTTTACTTCCTTTATGATGCATTATCTGAAGTTGTAAAGGCGTAAACCTTTGCATGCATATATGATGTGTGAGGGTAAAGAATGTCTATTCTGTCTCTGCAATAGTCATTGTAACAATGTCACAATGGCCTAAAAGGAAGCATCTGCTGTGTGTTTAAACGGTTTATTGTAAGGCAAACTGTGAACAAAGGGATTTGCAAACAGGAGATAAAGCACCTTCATGTTGTCTTAAATGAAGTATACTAAGGCTTGAAGGATGACCTGCCTTTTATTGTGTTCTTTGTGTATTCTTGTTAGCTAAGCAGATAACAGGAAGCTGTCTGAGCATAAATGTCCATGCATTGTGACTGATTAGGCAGACCACTCTTACAGATGACTGCAATGCGTCTGTGAGACTGTTCTCTTTGCTTGCAAGCAAATAAATTGACTTTACAAACCTTGATCGTTCATCAAAACTCTGTTTACTTTATATTGATAGAAAACCTTCACTTTCTTCTCCCGACTAGTCATAAGAAATATTCCACAACAACTCTGATTGGACGATGACGTCATGTTTGGGTGCTATTTTACAGTTCTTGAATTAATTTTTTTATTATTATTTTTTAAATTTATTATAATATATTGATCCCTTTAAGGGGGAAATTTGTCTCTGCATTTGACCTATCCCTGTATATAGGGAGCAGTGGCCTGCCAATGACAGGCGCCCGGGGAAAATTACATGACTTTCTCTACTTTGCCAGAACTGCTCGGAACTGGTAGGAGACCGCTCTTGTTCAAAGTTAATCCAGCCCGGCTCAGTCATGTAGCTTTTATGGACGCAACTCTGTGGACAATATTAAGAGAAAAGTCATAATTTTCCAGTGCGAGTGTTTCTTTGCACGAGTCCCAAAGTTGCGTTATGATCGGGGAAATTGCAAATGTAAACAAAGGACGTCTGTTTCATTCAGTTCGCTCACTGACGATTATGATAACGAGGCTGACAAAGAGTTTAAACAGTTATAATGGCAATGGTTGTCAAGACAGTCAGATTGATAGCAAGCCCGGGGCTATTCAGCAGGCCCACAGAGAAGCCTCATTACTGAGGAATGAATCGTTCTGCCTGAAAAACAAACGAAAAAGACAAGAACTGAGACAAAAGCCGTGTTTTGTCACATATTGCATTTCAATGAAGCTGCTCCAGGTTGAAGACATGGTGGCCATTTCCTCATTCACTCTTTCACAGTTATAGTTATTGATGTCTAAAACTCAGTGAGCACCAACCGGGATATAAACGTTGATTCCGGTGATAACGTTCTGAACGTCAAGACCTATTGTCGCAGTCTTTTCAACTGGCTGAAATGCGGTTACAACATTGTCACAAAACACCAATTTGTTTGAAGATGTTGATGATTTGTTCAGTTGATAGAGAGATGATATTCGCAGACAGCTCTCACTTTGGTCAAGACCGGATGGCTCGTAGCATCGACCCAGGTACCTCGTATTCCCGCAGTACCCCCCGACAGGGCTTCCTGAGAGGCACGTCCGTAGGCCTTCTCCAAGCCCACAAAACACATGCAAAAATGGGAACCACCTCTGCCACTCCAGAGGCACTGTCCCAGGCCTCCAGGCGACACTAAAGAGACGCGTCAGCCAAGACAGCCCAACAATGTCCAGAGCCTTCAGCATCTTAACACGAACTCATCCACCCCTGGCGGCTTGAACTCAATAACCTCAACATGCAACAGAGCTCCAACAAAAGAGGAAAGAAGGCCCAACAAGTCTTGCATTGCTGGCTGGGAGTCAGTACCAGCCCTCAAGATGTTTTCTGCCAGCCCAAGTCCATTGTTATTTCCTGAAAGTTTCCATCTGACAATGACCATCTCCTCCTCAGGGCGGTCAGTGTCAGCCAATGGAGGTCAAATCAGAATACTGACTTGGATTCATGGCCAGTGCTGCAGTGAAAGTCACATTGTTAGACCACAACATACTGTAACTCACTTTGATGCCTAAACATCTACTGCACAGTGGTTCTCACATAAGCCCTCATAATACGGAGTGTCTATCCTCCCCCAGAGCTTCTCCTCGCCACTCAACGGGTCGGTCCCCACGGGGAGCCAACACCACGCTGCTGGAGACCCAGCCCATATTGTTGGGCTCGCTGTAGAACCAGGACTGCGCGGAGCAGACTGTCAGACCCCTGCTGCAGTAAATGAGAGGTTTTGTAAAAGGGAATCTGGTGCTCGGAAACACTACCACTTTTGTTCACACGGAGTGCCAAAAATCAACACAAAATGAAAGGTCGTCACTTTAATGTTGTGAATTCCAAAAAAACCACTTGCTTAGGTTTAAAAAGGAAAAAACATCATGGTTGGGCTTAAACTAAGTAAAATACGTAAGCAAGGTAACATAAGTAGGGATATATATTTATACTGTACATAGTAGTTAAATGGGGGCTGCACGGTGGTGTAGTGGCTAGCACCTCACAGCAAGAGGGGCCCGGGTTCGATCCCCGATCCCCGATCCCGGGTGGTCCTGTGTGGAGTTTGCATGCTCTCCCCGTAGCAGCGTGGGTGCCCTCCGGGTTCTCCGGCTTCCTCCCACAGTCCAAAGACATGCAGCTTAGGTTATTTGGAGACTCAAAATTGCCCGTAGGTGTGAACGTGAATTATCTGTCTCTATATGTGCCCTGCGATAAACTGGCGACCTGTCCATGGTCTACCCTGCCTTCGCCCAATGTCAGCTGGGATCGGTTCCAGCTCCCCGCCACCCTGAATAGGATAAGCGGTTTGGATAATGGAATGGAGTAATAGTTAAATTTTTAAGCTTAGCTCTGTTCTACTTTGTTGACTTTGTTTTTATTTTGCTGCTCTACTGGTCTTACTGGTGGACTAGTTTACTGGTGGTGGAACTGAAGGAGACAACGCGAGCAATCCCTGGATGTGGGAGAAAGCTTCGAACTATAGTTTTAAGTGTCGTTTTCCATTTGTTTTTCATCTGTATTGAGTGCCTTTGCATTGTTACTTTGCTCGTAACTGGTAGGAGACCTCTCTTGTTCTGAGCTAATCTAGCCTGGTTCAGTCATGTAGCTTTTATAGACAAATTATGAATAAAGATGAGAGAAATTTGGGAGAACGTTGCTGCATGCAGGCCCGTGGTTGCACAAGAGCAATTGGAATTGTGAAAAAAAAGTTTTCTAAAAGAAAAGAATCTGTCAGGAGGAAATATGAATGTGTTAGCTTCTTAAAAAATGTCCCAATTTCCCAGTATAAGTGGTCCTTGCATAAGTCCAAAAGTTACGTTATGATCGGGGAACGTGCAAGTCCAAAGAAAGGACGTTTGTCTCATTCTGTTCCCAACGTTTATGACAATGAGGCTGACAAAGTCATTATTTTGAGATAGTATCTCATTATGACTTACAGATGTTCCTTTTTTCCTCACAGTGGTGGAAATGGGCTTCCATAGTTGTGCTATGAACAGAAGATGAGGTTTTAAGTCTCCTCAGTGCTGTTTTTCAGCCAGCAATATACCACCTTGGTATGAAAGTTGTTGTATGTTCAATTGATGTAGGTTTTCCCGTTATTCACCGATCCAGTCTTTCAAGTTGTAGGCATCTGTTAACCATTATATCATTAAAAATCTCTTCTGCTCTTGTGTTCTGTGTGTAAAGACATGAACAGCAAACTGTCAAGTGCATTATATTAGGCTACGTTACATTTAGTGGCATTTTCAATATGCAGTATATATTTCTGGTGGCAGTGGTATTTATGTAGTTGTCTCTTGAGCCCAACCACCCACCAACTGAGATACATTGCCTAGACCTGCACTGACAGCACCAACTAAAGCACAAGACACATTTCTTTCATTATTATAGCACCATTGTGTAATCTGATATTCCATCCTCCCTCTTTCAAATACAGAGGCTGCACATAATAGCCATCAGTTGGAATACAGAATTCGAACATTACGTAAATCCAGTCATGTGTTGGTACTCTTTCTCAAATCAAGGATCGGAGTAATTATTCCACCACTCTCCAAGGCTCCAAGACTCTTATCATGTCAGTTGATCGATGCCGCTTTTATTTTGAAGGTTCCGCACCGGAAGCGTTGTTTCTGCGTTGAACACCGGCGGCGCGACCACTTCTCCCAACAGTAACAGCAGCACGGAGGAGAAAGGTAAACACATTTAGATTTACTCGTGGGGAGACGAGGGACACGATAAACACACGGGACACACAGCAAAGAGTGCAATTATATAATAAAGGAAACAAATGGCGAAGTCAGCCGGCTAGTATGCACTGCTAGTAAGCTAAGAGTGGCCGTGTTAACGTATTAACGTTATATCTTTCACGACTTTTACCCCAGACACCATCCTTACCACATTAAGTTACTTTAGGAGCAACTAATTTAAGACGGAGGTTACAACGAATTTTGCATCAGTGGCTGTTAATGACCAGCCAAGCAATTAGCTTCTCCAGTGAGTTGCTCGCCTCAGCGTGCTCGTGACTAGCCTCGGAAGCTAATGACGACTTTCCCTAACGTAAACAAACCGGGTAAGCTAGCTAACGTTAGTTCTCTCCAGTATCAGTGACTTCCACATACCCAGTGTATTCAGAACAGTGAGGGCTGATATCTCGTTTGGTTTATCTGAGAGAAATAGAACAACAGCTCCTGTTGATGCTGTTATATTGTACGATATGTCACTTTATGAAGTTCTGTGCGTATTTTCGCACATGCGTGTTGAAGAGAAACCACAAAAAAAATTAAAAACGAACGTTCCCTCTTTTTAATAATAGATTGTAAGTTATTAACTAGTTAATATCACGTTTACTGTCAGTCCAACCAATCATACACAGAGAGCAGATTACACTGGGAAACAAGTAAATATTACAAATCCTAATATGTGTGAACGTTGTTCTGTACAGAACATTTCACATTTGCGAGTAAAATCAAATCAAGAGAACCAGCGGCCATTGATTGTTACATTTCGACTGTTGTTTGCCCGTAGCCATGACGACGGACTCCTCCCTCTTTAGCTCTGAGCTGGAGTTACAGCAGAAGGAGGAGCTCTATCAACAGCTGCTGCTACAGGTAATGCTGCTGCTACAGGTAATTACGCTGCTGCTACAGGTAATGCTGCTGCTACAGGTAATTACGCTGCTGCTACAGGTAATGCTGCTGCTACAGGTAATGCTGCTGCTACAGGTAATGCTGCTGTCTGAGGGAACTGGATTCAAGTGAGACTGTGCAACTTTTGCCCGAAGGATAGTTATAAAGTTACTGAATCAGTAATGTGAGTTACACTATACCTCGGAGGTTTATCAACAACCAGCTGGTCATACCGGACCAAGTAAGGCGTGTAGCAGCAGAACCCCTGAGTGTGTCAGCAAGCGCTCATTTTACTGCTTGTGAATTCAACTTTTCATTTTAAGAGGAGGAATGTGTCATTTCTTCATTAAAAATGTGACATAGTCTCACTTTAAAGGAAGCGTTCATCGTGTTTGGAAATATGTTTACTTGCTTTACTGCAGAGAGTTAGACGAGAAGATGGAGACCACTCATGTCTGATTTCCCATCTTTCCATTTAACGAAACATATTTCCTCATTCCTGTAACAAGCTTTGTTTTTGGCAACAAAGATAAACACCACCACCCCTATGGCTCTGCAGCCACGTCTGCTCTGTGGCTCTCCAAAATCCATTTTAACCCGAGGGTGAACAGGAGGAAGAACTCCTGAGCGAGCATTCCTATAAACACAGAGGGGCCTGTGATGTGCTAAAAGAACAGCACATACGTGTAAAGCTCTCATTAGTTTGTGTTTTCTAAGCTTCTGATTGTGATTAGATATGTTTAACATGGCATCAAGTAATGGAAAACTTTTGGTTTGGCCGGTTTTCAATCACTTTGTTGTCCTCTGCTGGGTTCCATCATACATTATGAAACTCACGCTTTGAACTCAACGATAGCTTTTATTTTGATGAGGTTTGCAAACCATCCGTGAACCTAAAGAGACTGCTGGTTGTCTATTTAGACCGTGGGAAAGATGCAGACTGAAAATCCAGACTCCAAAGTAATCCGACCACAACCTGGTGAGTAGCTCCACAATACAAGTTATATCACAATCTGCAACTTTGGCAGATGGTGCCACAGTTTGTTCATGGACATGATTCATTCTGCATCTCTCTCTCTCTCTCTCTCTCTCTCTCTATCTCTATCTCTATCTCTATCTCTCTCTCTCTCACTCTCTCAGGCATGTGTGTGAAGACTCTCTCAGGGCCGGGCCAGCAGAAGGTCTTCGTCAACATCTGTCAGTCAAACTCGGTTCCGCTGCCACCGGAAATCTCCAGAGATGAGCTCGTGGAGCTGCTCCAATCAGAGGACCCCAGCGGCTACAGAGTTCCCATGAGCCTTGGCGAGCCACACACAGAAGTGGACAACAGTACGTGAACAAAGCCAAAGATACTATTTTGCCCTTCATTTCTTGTGGACTTAATTTGTAGTTTTGACTGTCGCTCCTGTCCACAATTTAAAATAGTTAAAGGTGATACATTTTTTATTCAGAACTTATCTGTGATCGGCTGTTAACATGGAGGCGGCTGAGCCTCGAGGCCTTTCTATGATTCACATTCAGGCCGGCACTTTTTGTTTATTGCCACACTAGTGCTCTGAGTCTTGCACGTAGAACCGCAACAGTTCTGTGTAAAATTTCTTCATAGTCCATGAAGTTCTTACAAGAACCGGCACCCACTAGTGCCTACTAGTGCCAACATGTTTCCACAAAGTCACTGTCACAGCAACACTGCTTTAAGTGCAATCATGTATCACTGATGGAAAAAAAAAAAACATAAATTACAGAGGGAGTTATGCATGTCAAGCCATAAAGTAATATTTATGATGGCAGCGACTTTCATCCTCTCACTGGAGGTGAGGTGAAAGTCTTGTGGCCTCGCTTCTGTGTTGAGGCCTGCGGGTTCAAATAGTCGATGGTGTCGTTGAACAACTGGCTCAGGAGGTTATGGAGTCGTGTCTCGACATATTCCGTGGTAGCGGCAGCAATGTTTGGCATCAGTGCTCTCGGAGGGGCTTACAAGCGAGAAGAGCAAACTTCCAGTGACCGATGTCAGAGATGATGATGATGTAGCCGGCAAGTTCAAGCCAACTCGTTTGTGCGAACTTCCTGTTTTTTCTTCCAAGTGTTACATTGACCCGAGAGGTTACTCCATAAAACTGAAAGCTGGTGCTCATCAAATCGCGGCTGGATCCAATCGAGTCTGCACTACAGGCATCGTCCCCAATAAATAACACACGTCCGATGTCGATTTGTCGCCTTAATTTGGTTTTTGAAAACACACACTGTGTTTTTAGACAGCTGGAGCTCCGAAGTTGTTTTATATTGGTTGCTTCCTGCATGTTTTTAAGTGTGGCGCTAACAGAAGGGAAGCATTTAGCTGGAAATGAGTTTGGCCCGGGTCAGCGTTTTCCCATGCTTGTCCTGAACTTCACACGTCTTTCTCCTCCGTTTCAGACTCTCAGGGTTGCACAGCATACGATGTGGTCGTCAACCAGGAGTTCTTCCAGAAGTGCCAGGTGTGTGTGTGTGTGTGTGTGTGAGTGTGAGTGTGAGAGAGGTCTTGTTTTGTGAGAGGTTAATGTGAAGAGGTTTATATTTATGTATAATTTTAGAGTTTGTTGATGTTGTGTATTTATGTATTTCAAATGCATGATTATGAGGGATGCAGGATATGGATTTGTTTCAGCCGATACAGATAACCAATAACTACCTGCTTCTCATGGCCCATACTGATAAGATAACCGATAAGTTCATAATCTGTAGTTTATGAACACCTCAGGGCACAAACGGCTCAGATGCAGTGAGCAAAGATTTAATATTTCATAGCTCTGCCACAAACCAAATCTCACAGCTCTATTGTTAACAGAGCAAATGTTTATTTATTTTTATAGTTAAGTACATACAATTTTTTATTGCAATAAAGTTGCAGTGAGTGTGTACAGGCTGCACTTGGAAATAATTTGGCTTCGTATTATCAGATGATCAATTATCGGCTAGATATATAGAGTATAAACACACATATATGCAGTATATACAGTATATGTATATGTGTGTATATATATATATATATATATTTCTTAGAGCATATTATGTTTGTGTCTCTGCAGACGGATCCCTTGTTCCAGCAGTTTGTTATTTTGGTGTCTTTAGAGGGTTTGGAGAACAAGTACAATCTGGAGCTAAGTAGAGGTCAGTGTGTGTGTGTGTGTGTGTGTGTGTGTGTGTGTGTGTGGGTGTGTGGGAGCAGATGTTGAGATTGTTTGTGTTTCTGCAGACTGGAAGGTTTTGAAGAACCGAAAGTTCTTGGGTTCTGTCAGCGAGCAGAACATTCGGACGAAGAGCAGGCCGGTGATTGAAGAGCTGCAGCCTCAGTACGTCTCTCTGTCTCTGTTTCTGTCTCTGTCTGGATTGGCTGCTTCACAGAAAACTTGACCTCTCGCAGGGTTCTGCTTGTATGCCTACGCTGGCACATTTATTTTGCCATAACTCAAGAATTCCAACGCTAATTATGACACTCAACTGTCTAACAGGATGAAGTGATGACATTTTGGACGGACACGGATGTAAACATAAAGCCGCAATTCTATTTTCTATCAAGTCACCCGAATAAAAACAAGCAAATATGCGCACTGATCGACATCTGATGACACAAGGACACAGTAAACTGTTGAGCTGTTCAAATATGAAAACAATCAGAGAGTGGTGTTGGTATATCTCTCGGAGAATGTCTTTGATGAGGGTAAATCAGACACACACATTTCTTTCATCTTGTAGTTTCTTCATAAAAGGACCTTTAATCAGCAACAGCTGATGAAACTGGCTGTTATTTATGACCACGATGACGTTCCTGTGCTCCATCAAAGATCTTTGCATTCCCATGGTTGTAGTCTTACTTCCTGCAAGGCTCCGGTGATCTAAAAAGTCTTCAACAACATGAAGACTGTATAAATACAGTCTATCATTAATAGTCAGCGGTCCCAGTCTGTCAGTCAGTTTTAGTCCAGGTCTTTATTTCTTATCTTCTTTTTCTAATGTCAGACTTTGACTGTGTGTAAGCTTTATTTGTATTGCTTGTACTCAAGTCTTTGTTAAAGAGAGATTCTTATTGTTGGGCTGTTTGTGACAGTTACAAATGTCCTCTTTGTTTCACCGGACCACTTTTCCACCAGAGGCTCATCAATTTTTACTCAGGGATTTTATAGGGAGTTATAATAATAATAATAATAATAACAATACATTTTATTTATATAGCGCTTTTCATAAAACTCAAAGACACTTTACATTAAAATCATCATATATAAAAGCAATACACTAAAAACATAAAATACACAATAGTGGTCACACATTAAAAGCAGTTTTGAACAGGTGGGTTTTGATTTGAGATTTGAATGTGCAAAGGTCAGTGCAGTCTCGGATGTGTTTGGGGAGAGAGTTCCAGAGGGAGGGGGCAGATATGGAGAAGGCTCTGTCACCCCATGTCCGGTGCTTGGTCCTGAGTGGGAGAGACAGGAGGTTGGCATCAGAGGAGCGGAGCCGACGGGATGGAGTATGGTGGTGAAGCAGGTCGGTGAGGTAGGAGGGGGCCTGATTGTGGAGGGCTTTATGAGTGAGGAGAAGGATTTTGTATTGGATCCTTTGTGGGACGGAGAGCCAGTGGAGGTTCTGGAGAACAGGGGTGATGTGGTCGCGGGTGTGGGTGAGCAGGCGAGCAGCAGACTTTTGGATGTACTGGAGTTTATTTAGGATTTTGGATGATGTGCCGTGGAGAATGCTGTTGCAGTAGTCAATTCTTGAGGTGATGAAGGCGTGGATCAGAGTTTCAGCAGCAGATGAGGAGAGTGATGGGCGGAGACGGGCTATGTTTTTTAAGTGGAAAAAGGCAGTTCTGGTGATTTGTTTGACGTGGTGTTCAAAGGAGAGGTTGCTGTCGAACATGACTCCGAGGTTGCGGATGTGTGGGGAGGGAGACAGAGTGGAGTTGTCGATGGTGAGGCAGAAGTTGTGACTGGTTTTGGTGAGGGATGTGGGACCGATGATGATCATGTCAGATTTATCACAGTTCAGTTTGAGGAAGTTGGTTTGCATCCATGATTTAATGTCAGTGAGGCAGTTGGTGAGAGTGGAGTGAGTAGCAGTGGTAATGGCCTTTGTGGAGATGTAGAGCTGGACATCATCGGCGTAGCAGTGAAATTGAAGACCATGTTGACGGATGATGTTACCAAGAGGGAGCAAGTACAGGATGAACAGAAGAGGACCAAGCACCGAACCCTGGGGGACGCCTTGAGACAGAGGAGCAGTGGTGGAGGTGCAGTTGTTGATACTGATGAACTGTTGTCTGTTTGTGAGATATGATTTAATCCAGGAGAGAGCAGTTCCGGTGATGTTGAGGGAGGATTCGAGGCGGGAGAGAAGGACGTTGTGGTTGATGGTGTCAAATGCTGCAGTGAGGTCGAGGAGGATGAGAATGTTGAGGTGACCAGCGTCGGAGGAGAGGAGGAGGTCGTTGGTGACTTTGAGGAGGGCTGTTTCAGTGCTGTGCTGTGAACGGAAACCGGATTGAAATGGCTCGAACAGATCGTTGGAGATGAGATGGGCTTTGAGTTGTGTGGCGACAATGCGTTCCAGTATTTTTGACAGAAAGGGAAGATTGGAAATGGGACAGAAATTGCTCATGGTGTCAGAGTCAAGTCCAGGTTTTTCAAAAATGAAAGAAAAGAGTTGCATTTGTTCACTGTGAAGGATGTGGAGGTGTTGTCCTTGGGTTTGAGAAGCTTGTTTATTGTGGAGAAGAGAGCATTTGGGTTAGAGGAGCCGGAGTGTATGAGGTGTGAGTAGTAGGTGGACCGGGCTGAAATGAGAGCGTCTTTGTATTGTTGAAGGTAGTCGGAGAGGGCTTGGAGATGGACTGTTAAACCGGTTTTCTTGCAGAGTCTTTCAAGCTGGCGCTTTCGAGATTTCATCTGGTGGAGTTCAGGAGTGTACCAGGGAGCCGATTGTGTGAATGAGACAGTTTTGGTTTTGATGGGAGCCAGCTGATCAAGACAGGAGGAGAGTGTGTTATTGTAGTAGTTTACAAGATCGGAGGGATTATCAGACAGCGGGGCAGGGGAGGCAGACATGGTACTGGCAAGAGAGGCTGAAAGAGTTAGGGTGTTGTTCGCAGCACACACACATAATCAATGATGTCATGTAAATCACATGCCGAGGGAGGGAGTGTTGGGGAGGAGGGGGGAGAGAGAGCTCAAAGGTTATAAAAAGAGAGACTTGCAAATAGCGAGACGGGATTCAACGCGGGAGCCACCCAAGTGCTCCACGGAGGAAACACTGGACCTCGCTCAACAACCGCATCGGAGGACTCCATCTCTGTTCACGGAAAGAAGACAGCCGTTCCTGGACAAAGATTGAAAGACGGAGATTTTTCTCTCCCCCCTGTTTGACTTTAACAACCGATGGACAACAGATGGACGCAGCCGCCCTAAAGACTTTGTACTGAGCCTGAGGGGTCGCTGAACGGACTTCGTTGGCCGCGCAGGAGGAGCCGAAGGTTCGGCCGGTCCTTCGCTCCTGAAAACCCCAAAAGGACTTTTTATTACATCATGAATCCAGCTCCACCGAGCCGCCTCGGCATCGAAAAATTGAGTATAACCTAAGAAGAAATTGCAGAAAAGACCAGATGACCAAGGACCCAGCCAGGCACCGGACGGGACTCGGCGGGACGAGCCAGTGACATCGCTGGGGAACCAGTCGGAGGGATCGGTACCGGACGGCAGCGAGGACCAGAAGGGCGACGAGGCTGGAGGAGCGGCATCGGGAGAATCGACACCGGACAAAGACGAAGGCAAAAGCTGCATGCGACACCAGGTCATCCTGCACTGCAGAGGATGGGCCACCTGGGACACCTCCGTCCAACAACACCTAATCGAGCTACATCCAGAGGAGGACATGGCGACAGTTGGGGAAAACGTAGACCAACTGTGCACAGATAAAGGGGGTTATATGGCTCCCCAACTCCTCTCAGGAATGGCTGTAGCGGTGGTACGGTGTCCAGACCGGTCGAAAAGGCCGAAAACCAAGAAAGAAGTGGGAGACTGGCTGGCCTGGTGGCTCTTAGTGATTCAAACCCTCACGGGCAGAATAGTCACCGTGATAAGTCCCTCACCGGATTTCGATGCAATAGTAAAGATGCTGGCAGCAGAAATAGGAGCGGGTGAAGTCATTATAAAACCATCAGTAAAGGCTACACCTCGCTACAAAGAAAACCAAAAGGAGCGAGACGACATAGCTCGCTACATACAAAACAGACTGTTATGCCGAACAAGAAGATGAAACCTTCAGCCACGGAGGGACCGAGACCCCAGCGGAGGCCTCGGCCGAAAGTGAGTCTGACGATTCAAAAGAAGAAAAAGTGGATGAATCGGATGAGGAGGAAGACTCACTGTTGAGCAGAAGCGGAAGACATCTCGCACACTCATCGGCCTTTACTCTAGGGATCCCCGCTCTAGTGCAAAAGACACTGGAGGGCATGGACAACCAAGAGCCAAAGCAGCACAAGAAAGAAACACCCTAATGTCCCGCGACAGGACGACATCCTCCCGCCGCTAAGTAAAATGCCCGAAGGCACCAAGAAGTATGCCAATCAGACCGGGATAACAACCTACAATCATTTCGGGGAACCCTGGGACATAGAGGGCCATGGATTGGTAGTCTTGACCAACTCCCACCTGAAACCTCATCTCAGCCGGTTCAGAAAAGCACTGATGCACCACGGAGGGGCTCAGTACAAAAAAGAGCTTGAAGAAAGGCTCAACACCTATCGGAAAAAGAAAACATCGGTAGTGGACACAAGTGGGGGAGAATCAACCTACTTTGCGGTACTGCATGTACCAATTGAAGGGTACCAGGGGGGAAAGAACGTGGACACCTACCGGGATGACCTAGAGGACGCACTGGCAGAAGGAGTGGATCGAGCCAGTGAGTTGACCTACAAAAGGGTTGTCATTTGCATTGACGGCACAAGGTCCGGCGACCTACCGTGGGAAGTGGCCGAAGAAGCGACCATGAGAGTTATGAACCAACTGATGAAAGTCGGACACAGCTGGAGTCATATCCAAGAGTTGGTCATCGTCACCTCGGTAGCACAATACCAGGAAAGAAAAGAGAAAATACTGAGACCCCTCCTGATGACCGAAGGACCCAACAACTGGAGGGCAGGAAAGCCCAAATACGAAGACGAAGAAGCCCCTATTGCTAGGGCAGTGCGACCCCGACTTCCCTCAAAACCAGACCCACGAAAGGAAGTGGATGAAGGGGGGAGTTATCTAGAGTTGACACCTGGACCATCGAGCCGAGAGATGAGACCACCACGGACCAGCACGAGCCAGGAGAAACCCTCGAAGAAGAAAGAAACACCAACCGCCAACTCACGAGGGGTAGCAGTGCAAACTGAGGTATAGACTCCTGTGCCAAGACGATCAGAAAACGCGGGCACGAGCCCAGCAGAGTCCTTAGGCCTGCAGAGAATGAAATACAAAAGTAAGGGTCCATAAGGTTCATGAGCCAGGGCCAAAGTGGGGCAAGTCTCAGAACACTGGTGAGGACACCCGAAGCAACCCATCCAGCGCCACTCACACCGTCACCAGAGGTAGAAAGCGAGTCAGACTACGCAGCCAACGACTCAGACGAGTCAGACGAAGAAGAGACGGTGCCAAGCCTGACCTCGATCGAATATGAGGCGCCCGGAGCAGTGAAAGATCTGAAGCAAGGGAGCAGAAGAGGCCCGAAAAACCCACTGCCCCTTCTGTCGGTGTACTCGGCTTCGCGGGGACTGGCCAGAGATGACCGATATGGGCCCATGACCACCAAGGACGGGAGACAGGCCTATGCTCCAGAAGTTGGTCAAACAGGTTACGATGTTCCGGAAATGTGGACGCACAACCTCGAGGGAATGAAGGGGGTAACGGTCTATGCCACGAAAGGAGAATGGGCGAATTTTCTGATGACTCCAACCTACGGCTCCCTCGCAGCCTGCACAAAGCTGACAAGTAATTTCCGCACGGGCTTTCTGGCAATAGTGTATGATGTTATGCTACGACGGTTGAAGAAAGCAGCCTTCAAGTTGGCCCAAGAAGAAGAAAAGGCGCGGCAACAGGACATCTCGGACAGCAAAGAAGAGCAGCCGGGAACGGGGCCAGGCTCAAAACGGAGCAACAACCTTACCACAACTGAAGGAAACGTCGGGTTAACAGAGATGCAAGCCTCCACCCAGAGCTTTAACGAGTTCAAAAAGATCAAGGCTATGGTGGTGAACAAAGACCCGAAGGAGTCGGTACAAGAATACTTGATGCAGAAGTGGCTCATGGTGAAATCCAGCTCCACAAATGATGAAGTGAAGAGACTGTGGTTGGCCCATGTGACAGACCAACCCATGGGATCCGAAGAAACTGCGGAACAGCACTACCGAAGATTGGTGCTGGAGGATTGCGAGGACGAAGAGTCACAAATCGAAAAAGCGAGAAAAAGCTTAGACAAAGGGCAGACTCACCCAGGCGTGGTATGCCTTGCGACAGGCGATCCCGCCAGAAAGAAGTGTGCCAGCCCTTAGGAAGCTGACAAAGGGTCTCATGAATGACATCGATTTTGTGACCCTGAACATCAAGAAAAGTACTACAGAACAAATCCAAGAAACTGTAAGAAAATGGGATTTGAAGAAAAAACACTTTGACGAGAAAAGAGAGAAAGGAAGCCAACCGAAGCCGGCGGCTCCTAGGCCCTCGTATGACAATACGAGGCCACCCGAGGGGCCCGGCCCTTCACAGACACCAAGGAGACAGCAAGGAGGATTCCAAAGGGCCCCGCAAGGCTTCCAAAGGCAACAAGGATTCCAAGGACAAGGCAGTTTCCCGAAAGCCCAGCCCGAGGCCCCCACCAGCCAACAAAGGTGGGGCCGGCTTTCTCTCCTCCGAAGATTACAACAAGTTGACAACAGAGCAAAAACAGGCCCTTCGTGTCTCCCGCATGGAAGCAGGGAGCGAAGTTCCAAGAAAGTAATGGCTAAGCAGGCGCGGGTCACAGTGGAGCATGCTTACTGGGTTGGAGATGACATCTATACCAATTGGATGGAATCCCCTACCAGATAGACTCCGGTGCTGAAGTGTCGATGACCCGCAAAAGCCTTAAAACAGAAGGACACCTGACAGTTCAACTAGCCGATGGAACCATCAAAAAAAGGTCCCTTTTGGGATCTGGAAAGGAATTGTGTGGGCTCTAGGACCCTACAATTTAATGACAATAAAGGACTTAAAAGGGCTGCATGGAAGCCCAGAAACCAGAGTTTCAGTGGAAAAACGACTGAAGACCCTGGGGGCAAGATTGATCCACCTGGGATCAGCAACAAGGCAATGGTACAAACCAGTGGACATTCCAGCGATAAGCAAGCAAAAGATAGAAGAAAGCGACTTATCCCCGGAGGGAAAAGAAACGCTAAAAGACATCCTATCAAAGGCTGGAGTGGCTCGGTTCAAAAATGACTGTGGGGACCTGGGTGTGAAGTATACCCACACCATAGAAGGAGGTGTACACCCGCCTGTCCGCCAGTATCCACTGAACCCTGGTGCAATTGCAGAAATGGACCTGATCGTCACGGAACTGAGCGACTTGGGAGTAGTGCGAGAGGAGCCATATCCCATCACCAACAGCCCAATACAGGCAGTCAAGAAGCCTGAGTCATTGGGAGGAGGATGGAGACCTGTCATCAACTTCAAGGCCCTCAACCGCAGAACTGTCGCCAACCGAGCCAGCCTGATCAACCCCCAAGGGACGCTGAAAACTCTGAGACTGAAAAAGTACAAATCCTGCATTGACCTGGCAAACGGATTTTCTCACTGAGGCTTGCCAAAGCCTCCCAAGGCAAGACGGCGTTCACCCACAAAGGTAAATCGTACGTCTGGGAACGGCTGCCACAAGGCTACAAAAACTCTCCAAATGTTTTTTAGTCAGCCGTAATGGACATACTGGACGGTCTGGAAGCAACCATATACATCGATGATGTATGCATTGCAGATGACACAGAAGAAGAACATCTGGCGAAATTGAGAAAAGTGGTTGAACGGCTTACGGCGGCAGGGTTGAAACTAAATTTGAAGAAAGGCCAATTTGGACAGTTCCAAGTGAACTACCTGGGGTTCCAGGTCTCTACTGACCTGGGACTCTCAGACGGATTTCGGGGAAAAGTGGAGCAGATCGACCCACCTACCTCACTGAACGAACTACAGAAGGTGCTGGGACTCTGCAACTATGTTAGGGACCATGTCCCGAGCTACCAGAAGTACGCAAGACCACTGTATGCCAAGTTGAGAAAAGAAGATCCTGAGGAGACCCACAAGAAGTGGGAATGGACAGCGATGGATCAAACAAACTTGGAAAACCTGAGGACAGCCATCAAAGGAGCTTTGAGGCTGGAGCCACGAAGTCTGACAACGAAGCTGGTGGCAGAGGTCAGTTGCAACGAGGACGATGCAGTGATAAAAGTGAGCAACAAAGGTGCGGGGATAGTGACATTGTGGAGCTATACCCTGTCCTCTGTGGAAAAGAAATATCCTGCAGAAGAAAAGGAGTTGGCAGTCCTGGCAAGGTATTGGAGTACCCTGAAAGATCTAGCCCAAGGGCAGGGCATCAGGGTCCTCACTCAAAGCCAGGTCCATCGATTCCTGCGCAAAGCCACGGTAGAGAGCACAAAAGCAACGAACACCAGATGGGGTCGTTGGGAAGATATCCTGCTGGACCCGGACCTCGAGATCGGCCCTGCACAGCCCTCAAGCAAGAAAAAGACGCAACCAGACGACACACCACCCGAACCGTTAGAGTGGACCCTGTACACCGACGGGTCGAGGAAAGGACAAGACGACAAGGCCTACTGGGGGTTCATTCTCAAGCAGAAAGAGAAGGAACGCTCAAGACAACGGGGCCAAGTCCCCGGTAGTGCCCAGACCGGGGAGGTAACAGCGATACTGGAAGGTCTGCTCGAATTGGAGAGGAGAAGGGTGAAAAGAGCCAGAGTGATAACGGACAGTTATTACTGTGCTCAGGCCCTTAACGAAGACCTGTCCATATGGGAAGAAAATGGTTTCGAGAGCGCTAAAAACAAAAAAGTGGCTCACGAAGACCTATGGAGGAAAATAGCCGAATTGCGGCTAACCATGGAGCTCGAAGTGGTGCACCAGAGGGCCCACACGCGAGCAGGAACTCACTGGCAAGGAAACGAAGAAGTGGACCGTTTCGTCCAGATGAGACAAGTTGTCTTTGTTGGGATCGAGAAGTGGGAAGAACTGCCCAAAGGAAGGGTAGTCCCAGAAGAGAACGTGAAGGAAGTGGTGCAGGCGGTGCATGGAGCACTAGGACATGCAGGCACCGTTCCGACGCGAAGGGAACTGGAAAAGCAGCGACTCTGGATTCCTGAAAGAGAGGTCCGAAGAATCCTAAAAGACTGTGAGTTGTGTGGTCGATACAATGCAGGAAGGAGAGGACAAAGGGTGGGAGGACTCACCATTAAAAGTACTGTTCCCTGGGGTTCAGTATGCATGGATGTGGCAGGACCCCTAGGGGTATCGGGGAAGAACGGAGAAAAGTACCTGTTGGTGCTTGTGGACTCGATGTCAGGATACGTGACCACAAAAGCGGTGAGAAAGGCTAACGGCAACAGTGTTGTTAGCATGCTGGACCAAGTCTGTGGCTACTTAGGCGTGCCTAAGGAGCTCAGAACTGACAACGGCACACATTTTCGCAACGCCAAGGTGGACCAATGGTGCCAACAGAATGGGGTAATGATGATCTTCTCTCCCCCATACACTCCCCAAGCCAATGGGGTGGTGGAAAGGACCATTGGTTTGGTGAAAAGTTGGATTGGGAAAAATGCCAACTCCAGAGAATGGAGCACTAAGACCCTAGACATTGCCAGGGCCTTGAACGACCGCTACCAAAGTGACAGGCCCTCCCCGGCGGAGGAGCTGATGCACCGCCCCTTCACGTCACAGGAAGTAGGGCGGGGCTTGGAGGATAAAGAACCCAAGCTCGAGCAGAAAGTCCCACTTAGAGTAGGACAGCGAGTCTGGATCAAGGCTCAGGTCGGTGCACCTGACTCTGCAGTCAAAGCCAAGTACGACAAATCCGACATAGTGGTGAAAATTTTGGACAGCAACACCGTTCAACTCAAGAAGAAAGGAATCCAGGGAGTGGAGCAGCTGAAGCCAGTTCCAAACTAGGAGAAAACCAGGAACTCAAGCATGGCCACTAACATACAAGGTTTACCACCCTACGTCAGAGTGGCCAATGTCAAAGGGGTGGTTACCATGAGAAGGAGTACTACGGGGGTCTGGGCAGGCAGAGCCCTGAAGAAGTTGGAGTATGCAAAGAGAGGATTTATCTCCGGAGAAAAGGAGGTGATACAATGGAGAAAATGAAAGAACGACTGCGTGGTCTGCATGATGCCGACCACCCTAGTTGTTCAATGGGAGGGACCCGGAAACCGGTTCGGGTTACCGGGAAAAGAAGAGTTTAACAACATGCACCATAAGCCGGTGAAGGTTATGGATGCATACGTATGCGGCATGTGCCGCGTGGAAACGTTGCCCAGGTTAACCATCATCACCCAGTGGGACCTACGAGGGGTGAGGCCAATGGGACGGGGAGCGGCTGCACCACTGTGGATCATGTGCCCTTCTCCAAAGAAGTGGGAAAATGGTGCAGGCTGGTACCGCAGAGGGATGGCAGGTGAGGAAGTTCCTTGAGCCCCTGCAGACCCTGGCACCCGCCTCATGGGACTCGCGGGCTCCTGAGACTCCTCTTGAAACAGTTCGCGACGAGCCCGGGGTACCCTCTGCACCATCTCTGGACCAATCGGATGAAGAACCGCAGGAGGCCAGTGGGGGCCGGATAGCTGGACCAAGGGGAACTTGGAGAGAGGCAGTGTGGAGGAATTGGCCATACAGCCCAGCCCAGGCAGAGGTCACCTACCCACCACTGGCCGCAGTGCAGGTTCCTTCTGCCTTCAGGGTTTATCGCGACCCTGACGAACCAGGGTATTGCTCGGTGGCAGCAGGTTTGCCAGATTGCCGACGAGACATGGCAATGACCCACGGCTGGATGGGGCCCTGGGAGCTTACTTCCTGGAACCGGTTGATCGAGGAAGTTTTCTGTGATAATACTGCCCAGGTACAGGAACTAGCCGTGGTGCCAAGAGAAGACGGAGCCCGAGGCACGAATCTCCATTATCAAGTCAGAAACCTGGATGCCTTTGGCCACACAGGAGCCAGGGCAAAAGAAAAAAGTAAGATCTTTACGGTCACCCCGGAGGGGTGGCAAAGAGACGGAGTCATGCAAATACCAGGTTCATGGGCGACTAGAGCGGCCACGCCCACATGGCCGGAGCGGACAATGCGCGTAATGGTGACGGTGAGGACCGTGATGGTCCCATTCGTCGGAGTATTCTCCATTGGGGTTGTTCTGACCAGAGCGGACGAGGCGTGGCCTCCACCGGAACCACGCGTAAGATCTAGAGGGTTTAGAGCATGGGCCCGGAAGGCGTTCCACAAATTGAACTCTGGTGGAGGAAGAGACAGAAGCAAGAGCGAGTAGAAACATAATTGAAGAAAAAGGAAGTTGATTGTTGCAATGTCGCACCCAAACCAAAAAGGCAAACAAGGACGGAAAAGGAAAAGGCTTACCTCTGCCCCCAATACACCAGTAAGACCATATATTAAATTGCCAAATGAAAGAATCTACCTTGACAAACCAAAGAGAGATTTTTTATACAGAAAAGGTTTCTGTGGATCCGGAGCATATTTTTGCAGCAATGGCGAGTACCAACGATCCCCAGACCTACAAATACCAGGGAAGGGAGACTTATGAAGGACCACACGGAACGGCTGGGAGCTCCAGTATGACAGAATCTTAGTCATGCTGACTTGCCCATGGTTGATGCAGCCGGTCCCCTGTTGTCCTGCCTCGTCTCCCTGGATCTTGAACACCACTCACCTAACAGTGCAAGGAAAACATCTGAAATTAAGGTGGGGACCCAACTACGCTGACCATTTGCAAGACGAATATGTCGAGATTTGGCTGGGTGAGGAGGTGATTTGGACAAACAGCCCAATTATGCGGCGCCGAACGGCTCTGCACGTTAAAAACAAAAAACATTGTGTCATTGAGAATCACGACGTGAGGTTACACACTGTCCATTACTGCCTGCCTAGTCCAGGCCCGCTAAACCCTAGCCCAGACCTACGGATGATGAATATGCCATACACCAAGGTCAGGAATTGGATGCACCTCCAGCAAAATCACTCCGACCTATGGGCAAAAGTAACGGAGCTCCAGACGGAAGAAGGAGAGCCCCTATTCGCAGCACTCACCCAAGTCAGAAACTATATTTCACCGGAACAGAAGAAGGGGTACAGACGGCTGACTTGGCGCGTGGATAACGATGGAGACTGCATCGGGCCACTCCCACGGCCAGCGTCGCTGGTAGTCACCTACTATCGATGGGTGTGGAGAGCGCTGGACGAAAGAATAGGACACCACCCCTCAGTGCTATATCATCGACTCCTGAAGGGAAGGGTTGTTCAGACTGACCCGGACTCGCCTCCGTACTTCAGCTCCAGCCATCACGAACCGACAACGGACCTGCAACCGCAGATCTCCACCCAGGCGACACCTACTCCATGGATCTCCCCAGCCTGCGTGGGGGAGTTCAAGGAACTAGGCGACCCGCAAGATTAAAACCCAACAAATCAGTAAACGGCGGCAAGCGACGGCAACAATCAAGTAAACGACCACGGAACGGACAATGGATATGTTTTTGCGTAATGGCTAAAATAGTAGCAGTAATGGCAGGATTAGCAGTTGTCTTGGCCATACTGTACCACTATGGTAGTGAACCATGGGCCCTAACTCATGTAAGGGTGTCCTACACTACCACAAAGAGGTTCGACCAGACATGCTGGACGGTGGAACCTGCAACAATTGTTCTCTCCAAATTTGCTGGATGGGGGAGCAACACCACCCGGTTGGACCTGGAGGGTCTAACTAGACTGCAAGAAGGGGGTGAGACAGCCCCGAATCTGACTGCTACTATCATCGAGTGGATTGCTACCTGGAAGCAAACGGGTGGAATCAATGACACAGACAATAAAGCAGATTGGACAAATGAAATCCAGCGAGTGACAGAGAATTCAACATGGAAGGTGGATGAAATATCCACGGAAGAAGAGGAAATGAAGATAACTATCTTGATCTGGGGAGGAAGAGCAGAGAAAAGGGCACAGTGTAATTGGATTTACCCCGAGTACGGCAACAAAACCACAGTATCAGGCTCATAAGTACCTCTATCTACCCCAACCCAATGCCCAGCACGAGGAATGGCTCAACAGCACACTGCCCTGGATATGGGTAACTTTGCTGGAGCATTTCCGGGGATCCTTCCGCCAGGGATACTCCAGGGCCAGCCACGGCCTCGTAGGACCTGGAAGGACAGACATGTATGTACAAAAACTGCCTAAACCAGAGGAGTTGATGACAGTCCCACTCGGAGATTTCCAAAAAATCGACACGTGTGACCAACAAAATGTTTGCTGCTCTGAATGGTACAGAGTATCTAGCCGAGGGAGCCTCACCGCGATGCACGCTTTGGCAAGAGTGGCACCGGGTTTGGGGGACATGGCTATATGACTGTACGGGCCTGAAGGAAAATCAAACCATCAAAGGGACCCTACAAGCTTAGAAAGAGGGCCATACCAGAGATGGTAGCTCAACCTGGTGGGGCCTACAGAAGGATGAAATGTTGGAATGGGTTGTGCCGTGCCTAACTCAGACACCGAATTACTGGGTGAAGTATCAGTACATTGCCACAGTGTACTCAAAAGACAGAGACATCTGGCCCGGAGTATGGAGCAAACCCGAACCATATGCAGGCCCACGACTCTGGAAGATGGAGTGTAACCGAGGCAACACTACTTGCAACATCAGCCTGGCCGGGAGACATTGTGAAGCCGTGCCAGGGTGGGAAGACCATTGCCAAAGACACTATGGTGATGAGTATGACACCCATGTGCAAGAAGTAACCTGGGTGAAAGGGAGAGACGCGAAATGGAGATCAGGACCGCTAACAAGCAGCTGTACCAACTTAATCCTGGGCCATCGTATGAAAAACAGAAAGAATGTGAACGGACAGATCATCCCGCCAGTAACGGACCCTACAGTTTTTCTGGCTGAGGGTCACGCCTTCAGGAAGAGTCTGTGTGAAGGAAAGGAAGACAAAGGATTTGAGTGGATAGGGCCTAATCGCCTATATGGGAACGGAACGTGCTATTCACCAGAAGAGCACTGGTTGAGCTGCGGAAGCAGCCGACGTGAACATGAGTGTACCTGGATCGAGTTAACAGGAGCCACCATCGTCGGGACAGCCACGGTGGCAGTCGAAGAGATGGCAGGGAAGATCAGGGAAGGACTCTCGGTCGTACAGAGCTGGATGGGATCGTTCGTATCCTGGCTC
>NW_022280085.1:1628520-1643520 GCF_004355925.1 Anarrhichthys ocellatus | reverse complement strand
TCACCAGAGTCTTTGGAGTTCAGTCAAATGAGCCAGTCAATGACAACACAATGTTTAGGTGGAAGAAAACGTCACGTAAAGAGTCACACTCGATCAAAACGTTGCCTAGTAGTGTAGTGTTCACTCTTGACTTGGGGGACGGTCGTTTCAACCACATCTGGTGGCCTTCATCGGCTTCAAGCTACTGAAGAAGGCCATGAGTTAGTAAGTGGACCTCGAGTTAAGCTTTTGCTCTATAGAGTCAATGGTAAAGACAGAAAACTCAACCTCTTGAGTCCTCTGTGAAATAAATACTCTTTAATATTCCATGGCTGCATTTTGGCAAAAGTCCCGCCCCTCAAACGCGGACGGGCCAATCGTAGCGTAGTGTTGGCCAGCTCCGACCAGGGTCCGACTTCTAAACGTCTCTTTACCACAGACTCAGGTTTGTCTGTTTCTGTGGACTTAAAGTTAGTCATAACGTTGTGTAACAGTTACCTGGAGAGGTTGTAACGAGATATACAGTTCTAAAATGTTACGGTTCTATGTAAAAAGCTGTGGAGCTAACATTAGCAGAGTACGCTAGCACAACATTAACTAGCGTTAGCACTTCAATGCTACGCTAGCTACTGAAGGCATTGTGAATCTCTACCCATGCTGTTTTTGCTTTTTGATGATTGTAACAGTGAATAAAGACCTACCCGGCTTTGCAGAAACAGTGTTGCAGGGAGTGCAGTTAGTGACAGTGTGGGCTCCATGGTAACAGCTTGATGGATGAGCAGTGGGGGGCGGGGCTTAGCAAAGGGTCAATTATTTTTTTTGTTTATACATTACTGCACCTTGTTAAATGAAGCACGAATTAGACTTTTAACAGTATCTAAAATATCTTTGACCTGAGGAACATTTAAGTTCTAATTATATACCACCTCTTAAAACTTTCATTTAGCAATGTGTGGCACGCGTGAGGTCGGACCCAATCATGATGCTTGTAGCCAAAACTCTGTTTGTGATGTCCCGTGGCTACCTTTAGTGTGTGCTCGTTCTACGTGGAGCTCTTTCTGTGAACTGGAAACCTCCCCTTTCATGGGAAAAAACTCTCACTCTTCTATTTGTGGATCTGCTCTGGTCGTCCCTCTGCCTGCCGCTGCCCCTCCCTCACTTTTCCTTTGTCTCGCCCTTCCTACTGTTGCAGAGCATCCACATCAGTTGGGCTCGCTCTGCCCTCGCACGTCTCTCTTTGCTATACAGTAAGGACGTAGGTGGGTCCAAAAGTAAAAAGTGCTTTCCTTGGGCGTATTGTAGAACCTTCTGCTTCTCTCTGAAATCGCTTTTTATTTTTGTCAGAAGTTAGATCATATTTATTCAGGGAGTGCAAGTTGTGACAGTGTGGGCTCCATGGTAACTCTTGGCGGAGTAGCAGCGGGGGGTAAGGGCTTAGCGAAGGGCCAGTTGGCCCACATGCATCTTCTGCTTCCTCATTCCACTTCCTGTTTCCTCCTCTGGTCGTCCATCCCGCCCTCAGCTCTGTCCGACTCATGACCTATACCTAGCTTGTCGGGTGGTAGATTTAATGAATGACAGTTTCTTAACCATTGTCTTTTATCAAACTGCTTCTCCTCTTTCGCCTCTCCCCCTGCCAGTGCTCGCCTTCCATGTTTCTCTCCTTCCAACTGTCACACCCTCCCTCTTTATCTTGTCACCCCCCCTCTCCGCCTGCCCCGTGGCATCCCTCCATTTGTCCGGTGAGGTCATCCCTCTGTTCTCCCTAATCCTGGGAGGTGCTCGTCTTTCTGCCTCCGCTTAATCCGCCTGTGGCCCCCAGCCCTGACCACACACACACACACACACACAAATTTGCGCACCCAGACTCACAGTTATTCTTGTATCATATAATCGGACACTCAGTAATTCTCACAGCATGCATAAACACATTCATTCAGACAGCACACACACACACACACACACACACACACACAGTGCCCCTCCACCTCTCGATATAAAACACCCTCTGTCTGTACATTAGCCATTCTGTCTAACTCTGTCCCTTGTGTCGGGTGATACCACACCTTCATACAGGTACGTCTGTCTGTCCTTTAATATGTCCTCTCTAGGCTTTGTTCTCATAAGAAGACAGTAGAATGAGATCAAGCAAGTTGTTTTCCATTTATTTCACCATCATAGTGGACACTTTGTTGAATGTGTTGAATGTGTTGAGGGTGTGTCTGTGTTAGCATAGCACGTACTCAGACTGACGTACAAACCTCATAGCACATTTATAATGTAGGTATAGATATTTATATGCAATGTGGTCCAGTAGCGGCCAGCTGATGGTCTCATTGTGTTTCCTGCACAGAGGATGAGGTCTGAGACTACTCTAACGAGGTTCCCACTTGGCTACCTGCGCCAAACTGTCTATCGTTAGCTCTAAAAGCTCTCAAAGCATTCGGCAAATGGTCAAAATCCCCACACCACAGCACCGTTAGCTAGCTTGCGTGTCCTTCATTAGCCTAATTAGCTGTCGAAGGTCTGACAGCTAATTAAGCTTGTGTGAGTGTGTAGAACATTTACAGTGGCTTGTTCAGGTCAGTTTAAATGGTGTAATGTATTTTAATCTGTTAGAGAAGCTAATTGGGAAAATAGCTATCATGTTGCTTGACATAGAAATCGATTTAGAAATGACGCGTGTTATTTTTACTCCTGCCACACCTTTAATAACACGCAGAGTCATTCCTGTTTTCCATGTCAAGCAACATAATGGCTACTTTCCCAATTAGTCTCTAAGAGATAAAAATACATTACACAACTCAACTTAAACTGACACTCCTGAGCTAGCTCTGTCTCCACTCTAGAATATTTTGATAGCTGACAATAGCCTCTCTTTAACACTAATGAGGTATTGTTTCATTCTCCTTTACTCCCCCCCCCCCCCCCCACACACACACACAGGTTGCCCTTGGCTAAAATTAACCCTGCTAAGGGCTGAGCCTGTTGTCTGTTGGAACTTGAATCCTCTCCCAAATCCCCTGAGTCACTCAGCCCCCCCGCCTCCGCTCATTCATCCATCCATCATTTCCCCCCTCCGTCCATCTCTCCATCCATCATGTACTTATTCATAGGTCTTACCTTCACATACCTTTTGAGTTAGACCTCCCCTCCCCATTTAAGACTACACTGCCCGAGCCTTTGAGCGAGGCACTAGAGTGATTCTTATGAGTGAATAGTGCCTTTTCCATGTACTTTGTGTCCCTTAAGTATATTGCTCTACTGTCAGTAGTAGATATAATAAGATACACCTTTTATATCAAAACCATACCATGTTGCTTCCTTTAAGAAATAGTTCAACATTTTGGATATACACTTTTTTTTTGTCTGCACGTTTCAACCTGCAATAATGTATTTACCTTTTGTCCAGCATTGTCCAAGTTGCGAACTTGTTAGCAACATTATCATTCATTTTGAGTTGTGTTTCTGTCCACCTGCTAAATGTAAGACCAATAGTCACTCTCTTTTAGCTCTGATTTTGGTCTCCACCAACTCCCGAGGGAAATATTTAGCTCGTTGGCTGGTAAATGCTCCGCTATGTTCACCAGCTAGCTGTTTCTGCCTAGTGAGCCGATAAAACAGAAGTAAAAAATGTGTGTTTGGACAGAGCTTGGCAGTTTTCCCCTCTTTCCAGTCTTTATGCTAAGTTGAGCTTAGCATAAAGACTTCATATTCACTGTACAGACATTAGAGTGGTATCACTCCTCTTATTTAGCTCTCGGCAAAAAAGAGAATAAGCCAATTTCCCAAAATGTTGAACTATTTCTCTAAGACTTTTACATTTTTTTTTGCTGATGCTTGATAATGAATAGAAACTGTGGAACAAGTAAAACACTGAAATTGAAGTGAAAAAAACGGTGAAGGCTGGAGCCGGTTGCTATCTCTGTCCGTATAAACAGAAACAGAGAGTTGATCAATAACAGCAGATGGAAGATGCTGCTAGGTCTGGCATGGCAATGGGTATGACAGCAGACAGGGGAGAGAGTCACAGGGCCATTGTAAATTCCTCCTGATGACAGATGGAGCGAGTGGAGGAGAAGAGGAGAGGGCATGATGGTGTGGAGATAATAGGAAGGAATCGGGATGTCTGAAGAAGTTTCTCTTTGTTTGAAATCAGATTTTCAAGCTGTTCGAGGTTTCAAATCATTTCAGAACGTCTCACACCGTTTGGCCAAATGACCTTAGAGCTGATCATAAGATCATCTTATTTGTCAGAAGCACCAGAACAGAGAGAGAAAGGGTGAGTGAGGACAAAAGAGGAGAGAGGTGCGGCGACGGAAACTCGAAAGTGAGAGAAACTCTATCTCCCCTGGGCTCTCTGCATTTAACCCCATGTCACATTCTCACCTGTTGCCGCTCCATCAATCTCCCTGCGTCCACTGCCAGGAAGGTGTCACTCAGCACACACCCACTGTGACAATGGCAGCTCAGAGGGACAATTTATAGCCAAAAACATGTCGGCGTGCATTATGTGTCCCTCTGCTTATCTGTGTGTTTTTTCCTGTCTCCAAAGTGATTAATCTGAGGAGAGTAGGGACTTGTGGCCAACCGTGATTTAGCAATGATGACTCACTCACAAACTGCATTTACGTCAGTATTTAAAGAACACCTGATATGGTCTTAATCCAGGTATCCAGTATCTTTTTTTATATTCATTTATGACTAACCACATGATGCAGGTATTTGGTCATAGACCAAATTATGGTACAAATAAAACAAACAAACAAACAAATATATTTCAGCCTGAAGGCCGCAGTTCGTCCCCCATGTGAAACAAATATGCCAATGGTGATGTTTTTGTTACTTGCTTACTTCAGTCATGGCACTTCCGTTAGTATTTGAACCCAAACGATGGTCTATTCCTAAACGTAACCAAGAACCTTTTTTGCCAAAACCTAACTGAGTTTCCTGTGTAGACGGAAGTTTATTTTGAAAGGATTGCATGCATGTAACGAGCGGAAATAGACACGTGTTGCAGGCTTTCGTAGGAAAACGCACAATAAATGAGGAGTAGCTATTCGTAGGACATCATACTAGCTGTTGTATGAGGATACGTTGCGCTCTTTAATCTACGTCACCTGAATTCCTCCTTTGCTCCCATTATAATTTCTATGGCCACTAGTGGCCGCCGCCTAACAATAAACAGATATAATTCGTAATAAACTGCTTGTACCAACGAACTATGGGGTCATACGTTGGGGGAGGGCAGTCTCTTTGAGATACATGGAAATCTGGCTACTGTTGTTAACTGAAGTCCTTA
This sequence comes from Anarrhichthys ocellatus, assembly GCF_004355925.1. Lineage (NCBI taxonomy): Eukaryota > Metazoa > Chordata > Actinopteri > Perciformes > Anarhichadidae > Anarrhichthys > Anarrhichthys ocellatus. The sequence continues at coordinate 1,638,239 of NW_022280085.1, read as the reverse complement.
GAATTCATCCTCTGGGCACCACGAAGATCTTTGCCAAATGTCATAGCAATTAATCCAAAAATGATGCAATAAAAACTCAAATGTCAAGCTCATGGTGGCACTGAATGAAAGGTCAGAGGACCAGAGGCGCTCCCTCTGTGGACCATGAATGTTTTCCTGTCAACCCTTCCAAAAATTGTTGAGATATTTCAGTCTGGACCAAACCAGTGAACAGACCAACCGACAAACAGAATGGCAGCCATTGCCATCCCTGGTGCCAAAGTCATTTTAAAAATGTAAAAATAAACTTTTGTTGAATAAAATAAAAGGATCTGATCAAAGGAATTTAAATAACATCACTTTTTAAGGACAGTTCATTTGTCAAAACAGGGCTTCAACTAACTGTTTGTTATTGTTATTTGATTATTCTTTCAATAATGCAACTAATGATTTCCCAGAAGCCAAAGCCATATGTTATTTAATTCACCATATGGAATCATCTGAATCATTCATTGCATCAGTTCTCCCCTCCTGGTGGGTCTCTTGTACTTGAGATGGTTCTATTTGACTGATTCATTGATCTTCTTGATTTGATTGCCATTTGTTTCTCCTACTTGCAGCCATGTCAGATGTAGAAGAGGAGTACGAGTGAGTAGAGCACCATCCCTCAGCTGTTTATTCCAGCGTGTCTTCATCCCTTAATTAACTGACAGATATGTTTCTCTGTTCCTCTTCCTCATCTCTCCAGGGAGCAGGGTAAGTTCAGCGTCCATATTTGCAAAATATTCAAAAAGTGATTATAACATAAATTAAGCTTTTTTGCGAGACATGAAACTGTATTTATTTCTCCGGGTCTCCTTTCTCCCAGAGGCTGAAGAGGAGCAGGAGGATGAGCTGGAGGAGCCTGAGCTGGCAGAGGAGGATGGAGGAGGTAAGGTCAGGAAGACTCCCAGAATGCAAAGCAGACGAACAGTACAGCTGCCTGTCGAAGCAAATACATGTAAACAGTAAGACAGACTCAAATGGTTGTGACAATAGATACATGTCTTTCCTTGTTGTCTGAAGACGCTCTCAAAGAGCCAAGCAATCGATCCCTCTCTTCTTCATCTTCATAACTGTGAGTTGTTTTGGGTGACGCTGTGCTAACTCTGACCTATCAACTTCCCCTCTATCCTGCTCTCCCATTGGCTGACGCTGTGCTGGTTTGGGCTTTCAGAGCAGCAGGAGTACCAAGGTACGGTGACAGCACACCCGCCATCACTCACACTTTTAGACACCATGTATGACGAGCCCTAAAACCCACTGCAGGTGGTAGTTGTTAAAGAGAAGGAGACATTCATTTGCACCTGAGTTTGAATCCCACCTATAGATTGATATTTCACTTGCATTGTGTTTTAATACCAAAGGTAAATAGTGATTTAAGTCATCTTTAATCACATGTCACACCTGGACTTTGACGTGTTGATCGTGTCTGATGGTGTTGTAAACCTTCTACCGCTTTGTTTTTTCCTTTTCCTGCTTTTGCAGCTGGTGTTTTAAAAGTATAAATAATCAAAACAAAATCAAATGTGGATATTTCTATGATATTGTCTGCCTTAGTTAGTATGAGGAAAGATTTAAAGATGCACTCAACTTTTTTTCAAAAGTCAAATGACCATGTGTAAGGGTTGATTGTAGTGACGAGCCCACAAAGAATTATCACCTCACTGCGGTACCCCTCAGCAATGTGTGGTGTTTTAGTTTCTTTTAGCTAATTGTCAAAGGTTTGACAATCTCTGCTCTCATGAACAAGCAGCAGCAGTGCAGCTGTCACCAAAAATAAGTTTGATAAAACACTGCGCACTACCTGCCCAGCACCAAACAGGACAAAGTTAGCAACATATTAAGTTAGCGACTAGCTGGTGAACGTTGTTCGTATTTAGAACAAAAAAAAAAAAGTGTTTTTCTCAGGATTGGTGGTGACCAAAACAAGGCTAAAAGGAAAGTGAATACTGAACTTACATCGATGACGTGAACAGAAACACATCTCCAAACAACTGCTAATGCTGCTCTGTGTCTGCTGGATGTGTAAATGTATGAGGTTGTTGAATATTGAATATAGTGTCTGAACTTCCTCTGTCCTTCATTTTGGTTTTTAAGGTCTTCATGTCATACTTCTGAATGTATTTCATTCCCCTCTCGACTCTCTTTCTTACCCTGGATTAGTGAGGAAAGTGTTTTGGTCAAGGACATAAATGATGTCCTTGCTCTTTTCTTTTCTTATAACTCATTAAAAACACGGCTTCAGTCACATTAATTAATTTATTAACAATTTTCAAATTGTCCTTCCACATGTTTTGGGGAAACATTTATATTCAGGCTTGTAATTAATATTTTTGCTTGTCTTTCTCTCTTTCATCAACAGAGGAGCGCCCCAAACCCAAGTATGTTCACATCATTTTGTATTATGTTTGGTTGCAGTGGATCTTTTTTCAACAATGTCAATTTCCCTCAATCTTATATTAATCTTTTCAAATACTCTCTCAAAACTGTCATTCTGTGCCTCCCTTTTTCCCTCAGACCCATGGTGCCTCAACTTGCCCCTCCAAAGATTCCCGAGGGGGATAGGGTTGATTTTGATGTAAGTCGTGAAAAGATCAGTTTCATTTTCTCCAAACAATTCTTGATCTGGTCCAACAATCAGCTGTCAGAGTCCTCACAAGATCAGAGAAGTTTGATCGCAGATGATTTCAGCTGCTTTCAGAATCCTCCTGCTGACTTAAAAGGCTTTAAATGGATTATCTCTTCCAGTTTAAATAGATTTTATGAGTTTGACATGATGGAGGCCTAAAGATGTTTCAGTGGTAAAATAATCAGTTTCAGTTGAGCCATACTGAGTTCTATAGAGATGTTATATGGATTCAAACGCTCCCTTTTTCCCACCAGGACATCCACAGAAAGCGCATGGAGAAGGACTTACAGGAGCTGCATACTCTGATCGACGTCCACTTTGATCAGAGGAAGAAGGACGAGGAAGAGCTCATCGGCCTCAAGGACCGGATTGTAAGTTTACTGAAGGGCCCTTCTACACCTACCTCGTTTGGTTGAATTTCCTTGCAGTAACTTTTTTTGAAGTCCAAAAACATCCAATATTTTACAGTAAAAGATTAGAGAAAAAGCAACAAAAAGTTCAAACCATTTTGTTATTGAGGAAACGTCTCTTCTTTACTTCCCCAACGATCATCTCACGATCCCTCAGAACTATTTTTTAAGCCTTTGGAGGGCCACTAGATCGGGGATGATAATGTCAAAAGTAATAATATATCAGTCACAGGTGCCATGTATCCGCAAAATGTGTACTTACGCGGTACTTTAAATAAGAACATTTAGCTGATAATGTTTCTGTACTTTTTTACTTGGGTAGGATTTTAAATGCAGGATTATTGCTTGTGCTATTTCTATGTTGTTGTGTTTGTACCTTGACTTAAGTAAAGGATCTGAATACCTCTTCCACATAATAACTAAATGTATTTGTCAGGTTTTTTTAAAGGAGATAAAAAGTCTAAATGTTGCTTCATGCTTAATAAGTTGCACTAAGCCATTTGATGGCTTCTTCACTTTGCCCTCCATCAGGAGAATCGTCGCTCAGAGAGAGCTGAGATCCAGAGGGTTCGAACGGAGAAGGAGAAGGACCGACAGAACAGGATTGCGGTAACAAACACACACACACACACACACACACTCACCACCCAGTCCACACAGTGATACACTCTATCTAAGCTGTAAACGGGTTCAAGTTCTTTCTCTATTTCCTCAAACTATGTGAAACCAATGTTTACTTCTATAAACAGTTGCTCAATACAACACTGCATTAAATCTCTTTTTCAGCTGAACAACTGTACAATTTACACGTTTTTTTTCTTGCTCCCTCATCCCGACCATCCTTCTTCGTCTTTCAGGAGGAACGTCACAGAAGAGAGGAGGATGAAGCCAAGAAGAAGGCTGAAGATGAGTTCAAGAAGAAGAAAGTGCTGACTGGCATTGGAGCGAACTTTGGAGGCTTCCTGGCCAAGGTCTGCTGTTCCTCTCAGTAGAGCTCATGACAACGATGATGTTGATGACGATGATGACGATGATGATGATGATGATGATGATGTTCGACTGTGGACCGTGTGTGTGTTATCCGTCCCAGGCAGAGACGAGGAAGGGCAAGCGTCTGACGGGCAGAGAGATCAAGAAGAAGACTCTAACTGAGAGACGGCAGCCGCTGAGCATCGACAACTTGAGGGAGGACGCGCTCAAGTGAGTCTCCCCTAAATGTTTTGTCATAGATGTTAACAAAACAAGAGGCCAGATCCCTTTCTAAATGTAGTCTTTGCGATCCCAAAGGCAAGAGGCCCAGGAGATGTGGAACTGCATCTACCAGCTGGAGTCTGAGAAGTTTGACTACATTGAGTACATGAAGCACCAGAAATACGAGGTACCACTGTTTAGCTGGAGACAGATGTTGTGAGTGATTCTGAGGTGTGTATGAAATGATTTGTCTGCAGACATGTAATCTGTAGGTGTAACTCTTCACCGTCATTGTAAGTCCACTAAAAGTGCTTGTTTTTGCCGCTGACAGGCTGAGACTGTTGTTGTAAGTGTCTGACAGCATTATAGAAAGAACCCTACAATGAAATAAAAGGTTTTTCTTTACCTTTTTTCTGTATCCGGTCTGTTTGTTATCGTGTCTAACCAAGTATCGCTCGAGGAGAAGTCTCGGGGAATCTCACGTAGCATCCTTATTGTCGAAATCCGCCAAATCAGTCACGTTTCCTCCGTTGCCTTCAGGCAACAAGTCACATGACACGATAACAAACTGTAAAGAGTTTGAAAACGAACTCGTATAGACTAAAGAATTACATAAATATTCAAAAAGTGATTAATTGATCATGAAAATAATCTCAATGATTTGAATCTCTCCATGTGACCTCTGAATTCCTTTTGTTTGCCGCTTGCAGATCATCGTGCTGCTGAACAGAATCCAACATGCTCAGAAATTGTGAGTACTTCCTTTTATACAAAATACGATGTCCTGTCTATCTGTCCTTGTCGCATCCTTTCTTACTTTCCTCCTCCTTCCTCCTCTCTCCCTCTCACAGTAAGAAGATCCATGGCAAAGGGAAGGTGGGCGGCCGCTGGAAGTAAAATGGAGGGGGGGGGGCAAAGAAGAAAAAGAGAAAACACATTTTCACAGGCAGCGTAGGAATGAAGGAATCACACATCTCCCCTCCGTGGTCTTCTGGTGCCGGAGCCGCTCTGTAGGCCTTTCCTGTGTGTGTGTGTGTGTGTGTGTGTGTGTGTGTGTGTGTGTGTGTGTGTGAGAAAGATATTTGATGTTTCTTGATTAATAAAGCGACATGCACTCAGTTTGGAGTTGTTGTGTGGATCACAACCCCAAAATCAGTCTGTGTTTTTTAGCTGCTGTACTCTGGTTTAGGTATATTATGTGATGGCATCCGAGAACTCAAACTGCAGTCAGTTGACATCTGCTTTGAATTTTTGTCTGTAACGGCCCAATTCTACAACAAAAGCTTTGTTGTTCTTGAAGAAAAAAGGTTTAAAATCTTTTCCAGAACTTTGTAGAAAGGCTGCGATCAGTTTCTTCATTTAGGCCTGGATTTACTCTAGAGTCAAGAGTCAAGTTGCAAAAAGTCTCTTTTTTTTCAGAGGAGTGTTGCCAAATGGTTCCCGTCTGTAAAACGTGATTGAACTCATTTCAAACCCTCCACTCTTAATAAACAATGACTGCTGTTATGTGCCTCTATACGATGCTTTGTTATTGGACAATCCACACGGTGCTGTTTTTATTGCATTTTTGGTGTTCAGAGAGTACACCGGTGTAGTAGGGCAATTGTAGGTAAAAGAAAAAGATGACAGAGGATTTTATAGTAGAACTTGGATACTCTCGGATATTAAAGTGTTAAATTTACAACTTTGTTCTTTGAATTTTGTTGCACCTCAAGTAGTGTTCTTTTGGAAAAATGGACCTCTGAATGATGCAAAGTTCTTAAGAGATACATATAGGCGTTTTCTTTAAGAACATAAATAAATACTGATACATTTTGCCCTCGGAGGCTCACGTTACCGCAGCGTTTAATGCCGGTGGCTGTGGTGTGATGAGGTTGATCCAACCGTGCGAAGTAAAACGATGTGGTTCACTTCATACTTTTCTTAAATCTCTGAGAAATTCGCCATTTTTCTTGCAAATTTATGATTAGTAATCACAGAGAATATTCAAGTTTCTTTCTTGTAAATCTTTACTCTCTGTCATTCTGAGGTCTTTCTGGTAATTTTACCCTCTTACCCTGGATATGTAATTTATTCATAATGTTTTTTAACCTGCAACGGCTCTAATACGCTGCCGTCCAGAAAGTCTATGCTTCAGGCATCTTTTTGTCTGTCCTATGTAAAAACGATCACACTCGCAAACGAGACAATAAACAGTAGATTCAATTGTTTTGACTCCACCGTTTTGAAAAACAGAAATGTTCTTGTTTCTATGACCTTGAAGCAAGGATTAAACTGTAGGCCCTTGATTGTTTATATGCTTTGTGGCCTTACTAATTTATCTTTTTTTTATCTTCTTTCATAAATAATGTGGCAATACAATGTGTAAAAGTTAAAAAGCAAAGCTACGGGAAGTGATAAAATCTGTAGATAAATAAAATGGCATCCAGACAATAGAGCTGTGACGCACGTGGTGAGGAGTAAAGTAGCTGTTACATTCTGCTTAGGCCCCAAAAAAAAGGTCCCCAAGGATATGAACTGTTGCGTAACACCAATAGTGAGTGGGGAAAGTTGAGGTATTTAAAGTCTAACAGCTTTAGCGTTGGATTTCAGGTTCATCAGAGTTCATCGCCAGTCATGAAAGCAGCTGAGTGTACTCTGCCTCACAGTGCCAGAGATATGAAGAGAGCTGGAGACATGACCTGCGTCTCTCTGTTGTGCAATACCAATAATTTTAATACTTAATACTTAATACTTTAATGTAATAATTATCATTTAGGTGACTATGCAGTTAATACCCAGCTTTGCAGCTTTATGTAGTTTGTAAAATTTGATAAAGGTAGAAATGAGGTTTTTATTTCTGCAAGTAACTACCATCTAGGGCAGGGATTCCCAAAGTGTGGTGCGCCTCTAAGGGGTGCGCGAGAGGAAAAATGTAATGGTGGTCTAATGGTGCAGTCCTGTCTCCTAAAAATTACGTTCCCCCAAAACTAAAATGCATTCTCAATTACGTTTGACCATAAACGTATTTTCTCCCTGATTACGTTTGTGTTTTACGTTACAAATACGTTTCTCATCAACATATCTTTGCCATACTCTAGTCTTTATTATTTTTCTGCGATCTGCCTCGCCTCTACCCCCGCCACCCACAAGTTGTTGCCCCGCGGCCTGTTCCGAGGGCTGACAGACCTGACGATGGGGTGCCTCACGGCGGGGCGGCTGGAGACCTCGTGAGCGCCCGCCACTCGGAACCATAAAACCAAGTCCCGGATTTCACCCCGGGGACATTCTGGAGGTATTGTGGCCGGGTGATGTGCCTCGTTGCTGTGGAGGTATGAGCCGAGAGTGGCGGGGTGTTATGGAGGTATATTTTATTTATTTGTATCTATCTAACCCTAACCATAACTTCCACTAGGAAGCCACGTCCCCACCCAAACCGAACCCTTAAGAGAGTCACGGTTACTCCCGGATTATACACGCGGGCCTTTGTGGAGGTATTGTAGCCGCGTAATGTTCCTCGTTGCTCGGCCTGGATGAGCGCGTTTCTGCCGGAGACAGGCGGCGTGTTGTGGTAGTATTCTGACCGCGTAATAGGGAGATGGAGAGGCGGTGGTGGAGAGGGAAAAAAATGTTAGTGTTAAAATGTTGATTAGAAACGTATTTGTAATAAGTCAATGTAATAATTCAAACACAATTTTTAGGAGACAGGGTTGCATGCATGCCTGGTGCAGTGAGGTTCTGGCTAACAGCTGTCTGAAGCCCTCTTATTTACGTCGCCACCTGAACACCAAGCATGCCAGTGCAAGTCAAAAGCCCCTTACATTTTTTATATCGAAATTGGAGGAGTTACAAAACAGCCAAAAACAACTGCAGTCTCATTCATGTGTTGGGTCTACAAAAAACGCACTCCGGGCTTCTGGTCACAGAATAGCAAGAAGCTACCGCACACAATCGCCCAAGACGTGTGCTTGCCAGCTGCCAAAGAGATGGTGGAATGTATGACTGGAGAGAGAGAAGCAAACAAGTTGGACGTGATCCCGGTGTCCAACAACACTGTCGCGCAGCATCGATGCTTTGTCCGAAGACATCCTGGCTACATTAATCGGTCGCGTGAAGAAGAGTGAGTTCTACTCTCTGCCAGTAGACGAGTCTACAGATGTGGCCAATCTGGCCAATCTTCTGGTGTACGTCTGTTACCTTTTCGAAGGCACGGTGCAGGAAGTTTATTTGTCTTTTTTTGTGTTTTTTTATCTCGTGAACAAACGCTACGCGCCAGCAAACTGTTCTCTCATTGGTCCGATTTTTATGCGGCTATAAATAGGCTCTGTTGCTTTTTTTTTTTAAGGTGTGGGGGGGGGATTGGGGGTGCGTGAACCCGGTCGGGATGTAGAAGGGGGTGCGTGGCCTAAAAAGTTTGGGAACCACTGATCTAGGGGAAGCCAGAAGTCCATCATTTCAAAAAGATGTATTGGCACATAACACATTTGAAGTAATGCTTGCAGTGTTGTCATTAACAGTCGATGTTATTAGAATATTTCAGTGAAGAGCTCCCTCAGGTGGATAAACGCTGTCATCGCATCCTGATGAAACTGGAAACCCATCAGTTGGGTAAAAGGATTTCACACATGTAAATAAAATCACCTCGTTACATCAGGGTACTCTGTAGAATATAGTGTTTAATTAACATTACACATGGTCAGCTAACAAAAATGGGTTGTTTTCGCCCAGTGTTGGTGTCTTATTTATATATTTATATTGGGCTATTTTATTTTATATATAATATTTATTTCGTCATATATTAATCCACATTGCTCACTTATTTTGGGTTATTTACCAAAACAAATAAATACTTATTTAGTTATAACATAGTAATAATATACATTTAGTAATAACATATTTCTGTTGGGTCATAAATTGAAAAACAAAACAAAATCTAGTACATTTTTTTGAGTTATGAGTGTGAAAACAATATATGATATTTTGTTGTTTTGTGGCATATGTTTTGAACTTCTTCAAATTGAATTATTGTCCACTGCTGCAACTGTTTGTTTAAAATATTTTTTTTTACTTTTTAATGTTTGGATGTCATGAAGTTTACAGAAAAAAAAAAACCAGATAGAAAAACTGTGTAAAATAACAACTGATGAGAAATGATGCCTCCTTGTGAAACATGATTTAGAAAATAATTACAAACTTTTTAAACTAGTTTATTATCTGTGTTTTTAGTTTAGTTGGGGCACTCAGATTGTTTTCCTTCTCTTCCTTCTTCTCTCCTGTCCGTGGTAATTATGTGCCCCCCCCCCCTCTCTTTAATTCCTGCCTCACATGTTTGGCTCACTGCGTGAGACAAGGACTAAAGAGGACAGACACACTGTTAATCCAGTCTTTCACTCACTGCATCAATTCAGGGCTCTCTCTCTCTCACTCTCTCACTCACTCACTCACACACACACACACACACACACACACACACACACACACACACACAC
>NW_022280085.1:1612067-1628510 GCF_004355925.1 Anarrhichthys ocellatus | reverse complement strand
CACACACACACACACACACACACACACACACACACACACACACACACTGACCTCACTAAGATCACATTCATCAGCGAGCGCTACATTGAATGTGAAGACCACAGTTACAGACAAAAAGCCTCCACATTCAACATTGGATTACTAGGACAAATGGCGGCAATAATCACCGGGTGAAGGATTAGTTACACTCAGAAAATAATTGTAAACGGTTCAGTTATTCTGAGTGCTCGGGTAATAATACCCCTGATTGTATTATTATTATTATTACAATCCCATTCTGAGGCATGATATGTCGTGCATATTTTATGGTTCAAATAGATCTTTCTTTAGTTCTTTAACCCTCAATGATTCATTTAACTGATTGTGTGTGTGCGCGTATGTGTGAATGCAAGAGAGACTTTCTGCATGTGTGTGATGCAAATGAAAGGATATCATGTTGGCACATGAGGGTATCATGAGCGTGTGTGTCCATTCAAATCCATCCGTCCGTCAGACCATCTGTCATTGTCTGGAAACATTTTATTTGTTCAGCTATTTATTTACAATCACATTGTAAGTATTGAAAGTCCAAACAGCATTCCATTTTTCTTTTTAAATGATATGCAACACGCTCACACACACACACACACACACACACACACACACACACACACACACACACACACACACACACACACACACACACACACACACACACACACACACACACACACACACACACACACACACACACACACACACACACACACACACACTCACACACACACACAACATCAATATGTGCACTCACCAGACACTCCAAACAGGATCTCCACTCATTCAAACACAAGCACGGACGGAGAGACGGACCAATAATCAGTAACACGTGACTAAATACAATGCATTTCACAGGAAGAAACAAGTGTCGATGGTTTGGAAGATAAGACTCATCGGGGTAGACGAGAGGAAAACATGAGGGAAACGGGAACTTAAAGACGGAAACACACACCTCAGCTCTGCAGACAGCAGCTTAAAGTTACTCCAACAGAAAGAATGTGTGGGTTTTTCTATTTTTTTTCTTTACTATAGTATCAAAATGTATTTGACAATACTACAGTGTACCTATGCTGTAAAAATATGGTTTTAACCGAGAGACAACCAGGGCATTGATGACAGGTGTAGCTCATCAAAATAAAGCTGATAAATAATGATAATAATGACTATTAAAGGGGCACTCCATCATTATTACACATGAAGTTCAGAGAACTCTCCGCCAGTGGAAACAGTTAACCATAGCATGTTCTCTTGAACCGAAAGCCTGTATTATGAACGAGCTGCATCGTGCGTATCTATTTGAGCGTGTTGCAAGTACACATTATGTGTTTGTGTACATTTATTTTTGGTATGTAGTCAAAATGTTAATATAATAAATAAATATAAAGCACACATGTAGTCATATAAAGAGATCCACAAATGAAAATTCACAAAAACAAACAAACTGAAGCACATTCAAGATTACGATCCAAGTGAGAGGTAATTTCATAAAACATACAGGGGTTTGGTTTCAAAAGAAAGGATTCCCCTCAAATGCAGATGGTGTGTGTGTGCGTGCGTGTGTGTGTGTGTGTGTGTGTGTGTGTGTGTGTGTGTGTGTGTGTGAGAGAGAGTGTGTTTAGCGGATGGGGGCCTTCAGAGCAGCATCCACCTCCTCCTCCGTCTGCAGCGTGTGCCACTGGGCCACCGGACGCCTGGGATTGGCCAGCATCTCTGACCAGTGGCGCAGCCCGACGCCCGAGGCGCCGTGGCCCATCCAGCACTTGCCGATGGCGTCGTTGCTGCCCAGCTTGTCGTAGTCGTACACTGTGATCACCACCTGGAGTTTCTGTTCGTGGAGAGAGCAGAGGGACGAGAGAGTTAGACCACATTTTTCCGTGTATTTGAAGTTCAGGCCGATAGGTAGGAGGAAATTGTTCTTCCGTGCTGGAGGAACGTGTTCCTTGTGTTGTGTACGAACCTGGATCTGGGAGAAGGGGATCTCAAAGCTAAAGCTCTCATTGAAGTAAGGATTCAGAGTGTTTTGTTTGACTGACGTCTTCTTCTTCTTCAGTCGCTTCCCATTGTGCTGCAGCACCACCTTGACAAAGGGATCTGAGAGAGAGAGACACAACATCAGACAGTGGATCAGAAGAACCCTAACTGCCCTAACTGCCATCCTTTCTTTAGTACAAGCATGTGCGCATGTGTGTGTGAGTGTGTGTTCACCTGACAGTCCTCCCACATCCATCTTCTTCAGGTTCTTGGCTTCCATGATGTTGATCGTTAGCTTACCGGCCGTGGGGACGTAACGAAGGGAGATGCAGACATCGCCCAGTTTCTCTTGCTGTCGGGGACATGACATGTAAATGGTTGAGTTGTCACGCTGCTCAGTCCTTTGATTGCTTTAAAAGCTGGTAATGACTGTTAGATAATTCATTGTATGTTTCAGTGGTTGTCCCCCCCCCAAAAAAAAATCATGTACCTCCTCTTTCTCCCCTCCCACCAGATCCTTCCATTCTTGTATTGGCTGGGCGAGGTCTATGCTGTTCATGGGGATCTTGATCTCGCCGATGACGTCGTGTTTACCGAAACGGTCAAAGTCAAACACCTGCAGCACCAAAGTCTGACCACCCAACTCACTGTAGGGTATCTAGAGAGGGAGAGTATAGACAGAAATGGTTAACTCTAAAGTGCTTGAGATGCGTTGATGTTCATGCTGGATCATTTAAAAAATTATACTAATAATGTGGTCAACGGTTTCCTTGTAATGTTTTCAGTTCAACATGGTCTCTCTCTCTCCGGTATCGCTGCACAGACCTTGAAGGTGAAGGTCTCATTGAAGACGGGACAGAGGTTCTTGCGCTGGACTTTGGTCTCAAACTTCTTCTTCTTGTCCGGCAGCATGTAGACTTTGACGTAGGGATCTGAGGACCCACCGACGTCCATGGCCGCGAGGTCCTGCGCCTGGAGAATGCCGACTATCAGCTGGAGAAGGAGGTAGAAATAAGTTAGACCGGAGTCCCAAATCCTGACGTGGAGCTTAGCTTTTTGTTTCTGTTCTTTTCCTCAGACGTTGGATATTGGTGTGTGTATGCTTGCGAAATACTACGTGCAGGCGCGTGTACCTGGTTATCAGTGAAGCTATAGTCCAGGGAGTACTCCAGTTTGCCTAAGTTCTCCTTCTCCTCATCTTCCTTCCCATCCTCTCCCTCCTGGAAGACACGCAGCGTGGTTAGCGGTTAACAGGCAATGTTATTAAGCTCACACATTTTGTACTCAAGCTCCCGGGATATGCTGCCGTCTCTGCGGGGCACTGTGATTCCCGCTTTAAGGCACATATATTCAGCTCTAAAGGAGTCAATGTTGACCATACAGTGAAAAAGACTTGGTTCAAAGTTTCAAATATTTTAAAGAGGCCTTGGTCTCAAACATACCCGGTGGAGTTTTGCCACTACTAGCAATATGAAGCAAGGTTTTTATGAGTGAGATTTGTTGTCAAAAGGTTCAGTGTTTATTACTTTTGATTGTTTACAAGAAAACTCCCCAGGGCACCTTTAAGGTTCCTCTGTGGTTTCCCGCCATACCCTGTGAAGATCATACTCACGATAATCACGAACAAACATCAGGCGCAAAAGCATAGATAAAAAGATACAGATTATTTTATCCAACAAGTTTCAACTTAATTCTGTTTTCTATATTGATGCTTGTTACCACAAGCTTTGCCGGTCAAAAGGAAACAACAGCTGTGACTCCGTCATCCCTTTTGGCTTTTGTGCCCAGTTTAAGCTGTCAATTCGTCCATTACTAGTCTCAACCTGGGTAAAAAGCCAAACAGCTGTGGACAGCGCGGCTCTTACTGCTGCTAACTCCATCTGTTGGCCTGTGGAGGGTGTGGTCAGCCATTGTACATCAGTTGCATCTTTTGACCTGCCGTTAAAGGAGTAGTTCGACATTTTGAGAAACATGCTTATTCGCTTTCTTGCCAAGAGTTATACGAGAAGATCGATGCTACACTCATGTCCGTAGATTGAATACGACGCTACTGCCAGCAGCTGATTAGCTTAGCTTAGCATAAAGACTTAGGGGGGGGGGGGGGGGGACCGCTAGCCTGGCTCTGTCCAAAGGTAACAAAATCCGCAAACTTGCACCAGTATTTTTTACATTTAGACAGATCCAGTCTATCTCTTTCTTTTTTTTCCACAGATTTTGTGCTAAGCTAAGCTAACCAGCTGCTGGCTGCAGCTACATATTTATCCTAAAAACATGAGAGTGGAATCAATCTTCTCATCTTACTCTCTGCAGGAAGGAGAATATTAAGCATATTTCCCACGTCAAACTATACCTTTAAAACAAACAATGCATTGAACTCTAGTCCCTACAATGTTTTTCTTCTATTTACTCAGTCAAACTTAAATTACGAATAACTTATAACTTCAACTGTTGAATTTTAGACCAGCTGAATAACTGAAACCACAGAAACTCTGCTTACTTGAGAAAATCTGTGTAGTAGTAAATATTTGACAAAATTCTTCTGCAACTGCATCGGTAGCAGAATTGCCATGGGACATCTCAGGATCACACAGGACAGGACCCCTCTGGTCCTTTCCTCACCTTCTTGTCGTCTCCATCCTCTCCATCCTTATCCTTCTTCCTGCGCCCTCGTCCTCCTTTCCTCTCACGGACCTTCTTGGGCTTCTTTCCCTTGTTGCAGCACTTCTTGTAGATGCAGAATCCCATGCAGACGATAAGGGCGAGGACCACGACCACAATGGCTCCCACCGCCCACATGGGCACTGGAAGAAGGAGGCAGAAGACAGGCATGCAAAGTCATCAGATGTGGAAAAGGTGACAAGGACACCCTCATTTTTATTTTGACTGCACACTGACAATCTTTACTAACACTGATTGAAGTATCATTTTCACTGTCAACTTTGGTAAACCATTTTTATTTTATAAAAATAAGGAACATTTCAAACACTTCTGTAGTGCACTGAACAAACACTTTCCCAAAAGGCTGCAGCTCACAATAGGCTATTAACCTGTTAGCATTTATTATGTAATGAAACTGAAAATACTGAAATGCATAGAATTATTAAATCAAACGTGTGCGTTAGGAGGAGTTTCACTGAAGTTAATTCCACCATGGCTATATGCCAAATGCCTATTACTTCTGTAATCGCTTCATCCTGTTCTTTTTTTACGTATCAAGGTTCGTCTTTCCTTGTCCCGGTGATATCTGGGTAATGTTAGCATGTTGGATGTGTTACCATTCACATTAACCTACAGCGGTGCAGCCACGCCGAAACAACCACCTCAACTCTCTCTCTCTCGTGCTGTTAGAGCCAGAGGCGGGGCTTCCAGCTCCGACGTTTTCATTTGCTCTCACCACAGTGTGACTGACTCGCACGCCAATCAGCTTCTTGTGCTAACCTAAGCACCTGTAGCCGACAGCTTTACAGGTAAACATTTCAAAACAGTGTGAGATTAGTGTCATGCAAAAACCTCCCATGGTTGTAAATATGGTTAAAAAGGCTATATTGATTGGCCATCACTAGTCCAGTCTGAAGTATTTAAATGATTATCATAGGCTCCAAGAGGATACATTCTATAATAATTAAATGTTTTGAAATGTCAAATACTTTGGTTTATGACCAAATGCCTGCAAAAATAATGTTTCCCATCAGCCTCAACTGTACTTTGTGTTTAGTGCTAGTTAGGAAATAGTAGCATGCTAACCTAAGACGGTGAGCATGACCTGCTTTTCATTAGCATGTTAGCATTTTCATAGTGAACCTGTTAGCATGGCTGAGGTTAGCATGGCTGACTTGTTTGATGCTCAAACCTGCAATAACTGTTATGTTTTGGCCACTTCAGGGCAGCAGAAATGTCTTTTCATCACCTTTTAAGTTCACATGATGAACGTACCATAAAACTCATTTACACATCTTGCAGATACAGAGAAACATTAGAATTCATTTGGAGTTGTGTTGCTGCCCACCCTGTGAATCTACGTCCAATATTCACTCTCTTTTTGCTTTGTTTTTGGTCTCTGCCAACTCCTTGTTAGCTGCTAAATGCTCCAATATGTTCACCAGCTAATTGTATGTGTCTGCTGTTTGGTGCTGAGCAGGTAGTGTGCTGTGGGTTTATAGAGCTCTTTAGTTGGAAACAGCTGTCTGCTATAAGGATAAAAAACGATGCTACAAGAGCGCTGAGAGGGGAGCTGCAGATCTGTTTGTCAATTCTCTGTAGTTCACAATGAGCGACCCCCTTTTACATTGTCATTTGGTACATTGTCATCGTAAAAATATTGATTTATGGTCACTCTAACATATCAAAGACAAATATTTGATCATTCTAACTCGGTGTCTAGACCGCAAGTGTCACATCATCGACACTGAAGCGACTTCTTTATTCCGGTTCTGTCGGGCAGCGAAGGAGCAGCCAAGCTTTCTGTGGAGTGATTTACAAGAGTATGCCTGATGTATTTTTCCATAAATACTGTTGCATATGATTCAGCCATAATTATACAATGAACTTGACAGCTGACCTTTATTTTGATTTCGATTTTTAGCATTCCAAACTTTTTTGTTTCCTTAGACGTGGGCTTCCGCACCTTTGGCAAGAGAGCCTAAACAAAGGTTTTTTTATGGTGAAGGATGTGTCTCCATAATTCCATAATACTACTCTCTACTATAACTTTGGTTGAACTTCTCTTGCAGAACAGTCAGTACAGAGCTGTTTTTTTTTTTGCCACCTGTAGAAGACTTCAAGAAGACATTTTTCTTTAAAATGGGAAAAGCTTGAATGGTACAAGAAGCGAGATGGACTTACTCTTGAGTTTATGATCTGGAAGAGCAGAGCGGTCACATGAAGAAATGAGAGAGGACAGAATGAAGAAATGAAAAACACGAGGATTCATAAGAAGATGACATGATGGCTCGATGATGGTATGTAGGTTATAGATTGATTTTGATTGGTTTGTGTGTGTGGGTCTCTCAATGTGCAGGTTTATCTGCCGAACTGGCTTCAATCTTTGTTTCCTCTTTATTTGATATTATGTCCAATATAGGGCATATTCTTTGAGAACATACCAAATTGAACTTAGTTTGTATTTTGTGTGTATTTTAAATATACTGTATATGTGCAGTTGTGTGTGCTCACTTGGCAGGTGCGTGAGCTCATTGAAGAACTTGTTCTTCATGCTGGCGAACTGGTGGTTGGAGTGGTGCGAGGGAGGCGGTGGGCGCTCCTTCTCCTCCTCCTCGGCCGCCCTGCGGGGCCGCCCCCCGGCCACGCTGACCAATCGCATCGCTGCTGTGGGAAATCAAAGGAGAGAAAATGACAAACGGTCAGTGAACTAGTAATCCCCAGATACATTTTTGAGACGTTAAACGAGGCCTCCACAAAACACTCAACCCCCAGAGCTGAAAACACATTTATTCTCTTTTCAGATGTGTCCTTCATTCAAACTTCACGCTATTTGACCTTTCACCTGGTTTAATCTCTTTAATCCTCTCTCACTCGCCTCACTCTCCTCCCTCCCACCAATCGTTCTCTAGTTTCAAGCATCTCACAAAGACAACAAGAAACTATTCTCATTGAGGACAACTGCTTTATTTTTATTTCGTTTTTTACTAAAAAAGAAGTGGATAAAGTACTGAGATCCTTTACTTTAGTTGAGGTAGCAATACTAAACAAAATGTAACATCAAACCGTGTTTAAATGTTGCACTGGAGCCAATTTGAACTGCGTTATACACTGCTGGCTAGTTTAATGTGTAACAGCCGCTAATCATATATTTGTGAGAAAAATCTCAAACTGCAGAACAACATGTAACTAGCTGTACAATATTATCCCTGGAAATATAGTCAAGAAGAAGTCTAATGTAGCATTAAATGGAATACACCAGTAAAGTTTAATACAGTTCTTAAGTAAATACTTTAGGCTACTAGCATATTTTAGCATACTCTAGCCTACTTACACAAACGTTTCGGTAAAAAAGTAATTCAATGTTTACCTTTTTTTTAACTTATTCTATGCATCGCTTTTTTGTGCTCATGCTGATCAGCTGAGAGGGGAAAAAAAAACATTCATGTCAGCCTCCAACATGTAGTCACAGGCTGGATAGCTTTTTGGCTAACCAGTCGAGTGAAGTGTATATTACAGAGCTTCAGTAAGTTTTAGTAAAACTTTACTCGAGTATTTTTATTATGTGCACATCTATACTTATTCCTGCCATATATTAAAATTGAAATGTAGTTTTTCTAAGTGAAGATATGAATACGAATCATGAGGTTAGCTCCAAAAATGATATTAATTGAACGACCTTTACATAAATCAGACCCACATACTAATTTCAGGCTTTACAATTTGCAATATTTCTCTTCTACATAAACACAAGAATGACCTTTCTCTGCCTCTCTTACGCCTCTCCCTCCTCTTTTCATTTGTCCTCCTCCTGATCATCCCTACTGCCCTTGTTGTTTCCTTCCTCCTCCTCCTCCTCCTCAACCTTTCCTTCCTCCCTGCTTCCTTTCCATGATGGCAGTGTGTCAAGAAAGAGTAAAACCTGAGCTCAGCAGCTCATTGCTTGCACATAATAATCCCTCCGACTTTGTGACAGCATGGCCGGTGGATACGCACATACAGACACACGCGTACCCTGAGGACATTTCATTTGCTTTAATGTTTGGACTGGTCACAGCAGGGAAAGCACAGGTGTTGCTAATGACATTAGCAATTGATATTCACATCCGTGCTTTTCCTGCTGTGGCATGTCAAAATGTCTTCTGCCTTATATAATTATTAAAGTTATTAGTTCCTGCTTTGTTCTATTTAAAGAGTTTGTATCAGTCTTAACCCTTTTAATGAGGCACACTGTGAATTTACCTTCATGAAGATGCAGGCTTAAAAGGTGTATGAAGTGCAACTAGAAAGCTGGGTTTACCTTTTGCCTAATACTCCCTGCCTGTGATCCAATACGTAGAAGCAATAAAGTAAGAAGAAATATCAGTTTCCGGTAATTATGACAATCTGTATTGTGCCCTGTTAAGAGGTCAGTTGTTGACATTTAAACACACATCCATATGCCCCACCCGCGGTACACATCCCTCTGTCGCTGCGCAGCGACGTAACAAGATTAATTCAATTTGTGGTAATCCACAAATCCCTAGGCTTAAACAAATTAAGGACAGTTTGCCTCTCTGCGGCTCCGCCCCTTTTCTCCGCCCATCCCGCCATCATCTCTCTTCACCCCTCCCCTCTGTTGTCCCCCGTCTGTCTGTTCATCCTCCCCTCGTGACAGCTGGAGTAGATAAAGACACGCTCAGATGTACACACACACATCATATTTCCATAACGAGATGTGATTTAGGTGGCGAGCTGTGTTACATTGACCCTTCCATCTCCCTGGACTGCAGGAGCAGAGGATTAGAGAGGGAGACCTCAGTGTCTGAAGAGATAGATAGACAGATAGATAAATAGATAGATAGATAGATAGATGAATCAATTTGGTATTTTACTCCCAACTACACCCATGAGGGTCAGGGTTTGACTGATAAGGGATAGTTTTTAGTTTTTAATTCAGTAGTTGTAGTCGTGCTTTCTGCCTATATTATAAGAGAAACAATAGTATTGACTCTTTTTTTGTCCATATTAGGAGGGAAATATTGTTCAATTGTCTGATTGTAAAAGCCCCTCAACACTATCTTTGATTGAAACACACACATCAGCCATGAGATACATGAGGAGCAGCCAATTTACCAAATAAAATGCAGTTAAAAGAATGCAAATAGCCAATGGGACCTCAGGTATATTAAAGTGAAAGCACAATTGATAACACCAGTACCCACTGGTACTGTAAGTGCTTTGGATAAAAGCGCTGTGTCACTCTGCTGTCTCTGCAGGGGCTCTGTGTGTTGCATAACGACATTTTAGCTGAAGTTCAGAAAACCCCAAAATCCGGATGATGACCACAGTTGTTATCTGGACCACAGCAGATTTAGGCTGGACTGCTGCCAAATTCTTAACATCAGTGAGTCAGAAACCTGGTCAGGTTGATTAGGTAATACGCGTCTCTGTCCGGATATACTGCAGGATGAGTTAATTATGCTGATATGAGAGAACTCCCAACAAATATACAATTTGGCCTCCTGGTTTATAGTTTGGGGAAAGCAAAGATTAGAGGACTGATATTAGGTTGGAGTAATATGTGGTGGGGCTGCTCTGGGGTAAAAACAATGCTCCACAAACAATAGCAGAAACTGGTTTGAAGCTACATTTTGGAGGATTTGTAGGTTCTAAAAAGCAAAGGCTAGTATATAAAGTGATTAACAACTAATGTAGCGGAAAAACAGGTCTATAGAAATCTTGTCCACAGAGACATGGTTTGTCAAAATATGACAGCAGCCCTTTATATTAACATGCTGTAGGAAAGAACAATGTCTGTCATATTGAACAAAAGTCACATCATCCAAAAATACAACGTCAGTCGTTGTGCGGCAAAGAACCACCAACGCTTGCAATGTGACGGCACAAAAAGCTGAGAGAATAAGTTATGGATGAAAATTCCATTATTATTATTAGTCAGTTGACAAAAGAAAACATTAAAAAAGAGAAAAATGACTTCGATGTCTTTTATCTTCCAACCACAAAGCACAGACTAGAGCGGTCCAAACATTCAGCGAGAGACATGTTACTGGTTAAAGCACTTTGGATGTTCACCTCTGACCTTTGGGAGCAAGTTACAGTATAGTGAGCACATCTTAGCTTGGAAGCTTTCAACAACATCTTACAGTCTTTAATTCTTACATCACTAAGTGCAAAACCAAAACGTCGTTCCTGAAGGAGCAAGAGAGCACTGACGGTCATGTGTTCACTCTGTAGACTGTCGCTTGTAGTTGTTCTAGGGGCTCTGTTTTTAGCCGTGCTAGCTGCACGGCTCTATGGACAGCAATGTTCGTCCACCACTTTAGTCTTGACTGAAATATCTCTACCTCTTCTTGTAGATATTCATGGTCCCCAGAGGATGAAGCCAACCGACTTTAGTGATTCTGACGTTTTCCTTTAGAGCCACCATGAGGTTGACTTTTTTGATGTTTGAATGGATTGCTGTGAAACTTGGAACAGGTGTTCATGTCCCGCACATAATGACGTGTGAATTGTTGAATACTATACAAAACTAATGACATTCACATAAACCTCAGCTGCACTTTGTGTTGAGTGCTAATTGTCGCTGAGAGCATATTGCCATGCTAGCATTAGCATTTAGCTCAAACCACCGCGAGTCCCACATTGTCTCCAAAAGCCAAATAGTGGGAAACACACTTTACTGTGACCTCAAGGGAAGGCATAATACAAAATCAGGCACCAATGAGATTTTCAGGTCTCTGGTCATTTCAATACTAGAAATACTCTCTTCAATAGTGTTCTTTGGTTAAATTTGACAATTTGTAATTTGTGTAATTGTTAGGTACAGAGCTGAAACAACAATCAATCATTGAATCATCAGAAAATGAAATGCAACTATTTTGATAATCAATTAATGATCAATTAACCATTTAAGTAACAGTTCTTTTCTTGGGCTTCTAATCTGGATATCTGCGAGAGCCTTTTTTAAACCATTTTCTTACATTTCATGGACCAAACCATCAATAATTAATCAAGAAAATAATCAACAGATAAATCAATAATGATGAGAATAGTTTGCATACTAATGCATACTTAAACTGTGTGTGATTTACTGTGATCAAGCGTTAAAATATGATTTTGAAGTACATTTGAGCATAAATGTCCAGTATATAAGGCCTCATGTCACCTTGAATTCAAACAGCCATTGTAGTTCCAGCTGAATCTTAACCAGATCTTGCATTGTATTATTATTATTATTATTATTGCCTTTTTAAGGCTCTCTGGTATGATCTCCTCAGTGGTGGAAGAAGTATTCAGAACTATTCCTTTACTTAAGTACCAATACCGCTATGTGAAAATACTTCAACAAGTAAAAGTCCTGCATGACAAATCCTACATAAAGTACTGGTTTGGCCCCTCTAACTGATACATTTGTATATATGATATCAACAATTATATATACTGAAGCATCAATGAGCGAGCAGCATGTGACTGTTTTAGCTGCCGGAGGTGGAGCTAGTTCCAACCGCTTCATACATAGTTTCATACACAGGGACACCAGACATCTGTGAGGGGTCGTGAGAGGAAAAAGAAAAAATACAAGTTTGTACGTTTTTGGACATTTTATGTAATCTCTGATTTTTAAAAAAAAATTAATTAATTGAAATTAAACCACGGGAGAAGTTTAGAGGGAAAAATATATATTTATTGGAGATGTTAATAACTAAAAAATAAATCTGAAATGTGACCCCAACTCCACAGCTTGACCCCAGAAGCCATAAAGGTTGGAAACCAGGTGTTTAGTCTTTAAAATGGTGTTTCATTTGAAAAGCTTATCATATTATCCATTTATTCATCTAAAAATAACAAGTAACTAAAGCTGTCAAACAAATGTAGTGGAGTAGAAAGTACAAAATTCCCCTGGTGTATGTATGTAGCGGAGTAGAAGTAGAAAGGAAAATAATAGAAATATTTACGTGATGTACTTTATTAACAAATGTACTTAGTTACTTTCCTCCACTGATCTCCATGAGACAGACTGGGGGTGAACAGCCGGCGGAGGGATTTTGTCCGTCTCAAAGCTCACGGCTCTAAACTAAACTCGAGGCGCCATTAGGCGTCTGACACACTGCCCCGACTATTGTAGCCTTTCCTGTTTGACCAATTGTATTGACCAATACAAAGGTTCTTTATTTTTTATTTTTGAGGCAAACAACGTAAAGCCAAACGACGTTAGGGTCAATATTAACATAATATTGCTGCAATCAGAATGTACTTTGTAGCCTGAATTACTTCTTATAATGCAGGTCTGAAAGAGAAGACACGTGTCCTATTTAAAAATGTTGAAAAGGGGTTTAATTAAAATTGCATGTTTAGTTTTTTTAGAGAGGGGAGGGGCTCCTACAAACAAGGAGTGAGCATTTAATTCTTCCTCTTTTAAAATTGTATTTTAATATCTTAAAGGAAGAGTGTGTAACATTTAGGAGGATTTATTGTCAGATATTGAATATAGTATTCATAAAAAACATGTTAATCACCTGAAACTAAGAATCATTGAGTTGGATGAGAAGATGGATTCCATGAGGGGGGGGGGGGTTTGCTTTTGTCCACATTTGGCAGGTTTTTTAAAATATTGTGAAAACAATATTACCAAACAAGCTGTCATTTTATGGTAAAACACTGTCGTGTCCACTCACTCATACCACTGACTTATTTAATTTGAGAAATATTTAATTGACATGAGTTGTATTCAATCGTTGTTAGCGATGAGGGAGGACCTATCATGACATTGATGACATTATCATTGAGGTGAGCATTGGTATATTCGGTTGTATGAATGCAGTCCTTATAGGTTGCGATAGTCTATTTATCCAACATTTTATCTTAGGTTATCTGATGAAGCTTTGTATGCTTATGTGTTTTCTACTGCGCATGTGATGCTGCTAAGGTGTCTTAAAATCTGACCTGGCAACACTGAAGGAGAGAGATATCACACTTCTTATTTAATTCTTGGCAAGAAAGTGAATAAGTATATTTCCTAACATGATACCCTTTTCCCTCGGGCTCTTTTACTGTTTGCTGTAGATCTGAAGCCAAAAAACGCCAAAAACATCACACTAGACTCGTCCCTCCAACATCAAGCTGATGGATTTAAAGGTTATACTACCGGACACAATGTCAAAAAACTTCATATACGCTGTAGAGGTAAATATCAGTATCGTGGAGGTGTACTGGGATTGCACATGAACACAGATTCTGTAAATAGACATGTATTAGCCTCCCTTAATCCACTTAAACTAATCTCTGCCAGGCTTGGAAAACATCTTCCACTATGCGTAAAATCAAATGTTTCTCTCATGCAGGAACCTTCCCAGCAAAGTGCATTAATCAAATGACAACAGAATGACATGAAGATGAGCATTAAAGTATCAAATCCAATAAATTGACATTAACCTTGTGCTCCCTGGGAGCGTGGCTGCTTCTTAACAGATTTTCATGACTGAAATACACGGAGA
This sequence comes from Anarrhichthys ocellatus, assembly GCF_004355925.1. Taxonomy (NCBI): domain Eukaryota; kingdom Metazoa; phylum Chordata; class Actinopteri; order Perciformes; family Anarhichadidae; genus Anarrhichthys; species Anarrhichthys ocellatus. The sequence continues at coordinate 1,614,348 of NW_022280085.1, read as the reverse complement.
AAGCCAAAGCAGGGGAAATAAACTGCAGCTGAAATTAGTCCTTAATGGATCCACAGAACATTAATAATGTTTCATGATTAAGTCACTTTCAAGTAAGAGCACCAAAGATGTGTTGTTTCCAGCTTATTAAATGCAATGGCTTGCTTTATATTTTATTTCTTTTTTCCCCCATTAAGGTAAATTGAATACCTTAATGAATACCTTAATGAATACCTTAATTCTTTTGACAGTTTGTTTGGAATAAGCCATTTTAAAACAAATCATTTAGCTATTCTAACAAATGAACTGATAACTTTAAAATAAACTGTAAGTACAAAGTGAAAACAGAATGCAACTCACCTTATTTAGTGCCGGTCCCTCTCGGTTCTTTTGGCTTTTATTTTATTTATTTTCCTGCATCCAAATGTGCTCTTGATAAATCCACCACCACTGACTGATGAGAAGTGTTGCACACAACTCCCTCTCTCTCTCTCCCTCCCCCATCTGTGTTAATCTCCACAATACCCCTCACTGCCAACTACTTACGGCCCACCTACGCTGCAGAAAACTCTTTAAGAACCAGTTCATCTAACACTGTCCCTTTAAATCTGATCTCTTGCAAAATCATTAAGAAGATTTTACAATGTTCTTGTACAACTTTAAGATATTCGGCACTCTGTTTAATAAGTCAATTCAATTCAAATTAGAGAGACTTGCATTGCAGTAGTTGGAATAATTTTGCCTACTTTGCAAACTCAAAAGCTACGATCTAAATGATACGTGAAAGTTTCCATATCTTACAACGTGCTTGCCGTCCCACCCTCCCTGTCCCCTTGTGAGTCCTAATAAGCTGAAACAGTGGAAGCACGCAGAGTCTAATTTCAGATTACAAATAGGGATGAAATTAGACCATTTAATGATTAAAATAATTGCATATTCCCCAAAAAAAAGGCTGAATAAAAGAGACCATGAGTCAAGACCCTCAGGGGTTGGAGCTTGAAGAAGGTTGTAGTAGTTGGAAGCAGTTCAAAGTATTTCAGTGCTTTCAGTTAAGTTGCCCTGCAGGCTTCAGTAGCCCGGACAGTAGTGGCTCCATTTAGCACCCTGGACAGCAACCAACCGAACAGAGCTGTCAGTCACAGGGAAGCCCCCCCCCCCCCCCCGACACACTATCATTTTAGTTAAAGTGATGACTCCTGAAGAACGGGACTTGGGCAGTGCTGTCTTAGGGTATACAATCTGTGGCTGACTGACCCAATGGTGATTGATTATGCACTCCAGTTTATGAAGGATTACACTCGCTGCTCTACACTCAGTGTCTAGTCAGTAATTTTAAGGTTCATCAGTGCAGCAAGCAATATATTTGGAAGGTGTAAGTGACTGAGTGCAGGACCAAGAATATCCATCAAATGACCATGGTGCATCACAATACCATCTATAAACAGAAGTCACTTTGGAGACATAATTTCCCTCACTTTTGTCTTTTTCTTGCGTCTTAGTCCGAAGGAACTATGCAAGGAAAGAGGAAACGAGACGTCCTGTCTTCAGTTACATCACGTGAAGCGACTTCTGTTTCTGATGACGGCGGCTGCTGCTGATCACAGCTGGATCAGCTGTCAGTCGGCTTTCACAGCTGGAGAGACTTTTGACGGAGTTTGTCTGTTCACATGTGAACTGTACTTCTACTAATAAAGACAGTTATCTCTGTAGCCTGTCACCTGTTAAACTAACTGCATTGAGTATTTATACTGTGTTTTGTGTCCCGTTTATATGCACAGGACCAACTTCTACTGGCGGAATGCGTTTGTCTTATGTATTTTCCATTTGTATGTTTTGAAAGTCTGATTGTGAAGTCATTAAATATCCCAGAATATGATTGTGGTTTCTTTGGAACACTGGAATTCATTTATTAGGCTGCATGTTTTAACTCATCAAAACCGACACTCATGAATTATCAGCCCCACACGACTGAATGGAAATGATGTAAAAAGTATTTTTTCTCTCCAGCTCTCTGACTTTAATTGTATCCATAATAAAAGTTAGAGGGAAATGTCAGATCATGAAAGGACAAATCTTTCAAATAAATGAAGAAAGTTGTTTGTGGTTTTATTGTTCAGACCAACAGTTAACATTTAAACCAGATGGTGAATCAGAACACAAATCAAATCTAAAACTTGAGTTTAATCCGTGATCTGTCTTCACTCTGGTAAAAAACTCGAGTGACGTTGAGAATGTTAGGATCAGTCAGATTTTTTCGACATGCTATACTGCCACTTCATGCGACTTGCTATACTGCCACTTC
>NW_022280085.1:1595066-1612057 GCF_004355925.1 Anarrhichthys ocellatus | reverse complement strand
ACTTCATGCGACTTGCTATACTGCGACTTCATGCGACTTGCTATACTGACTCTTTTTCAGACGCACTAAGTAAGCCATATAAAGGGCTTATGTATAGTACGTCATTTTTTTCTCAGTAAGAATCCTGCTTATTGTGAAATAGGTTTTCACAAGCAAATAAACCAGATTCTAATCCAATTTTTATTGCATACTACTATGACTTTTACTTTTAATTGTTGGCTCATTAGATTTCGGTTTGCTGGTTATCAAGTCTTTAGGGCAATGTTGCTGGAAGTGTTGTGATAGATTCCCTTTTTCACTAAACATGCTCAGGCCGATGCACAAAGGATGCGAGACGTCTGACTCATCACTTTTGCCTTGAGATCATGACAGAATTAAAGTGTACATATAATTAGTCTTTTTTCTGGATAAGTGTTTATAAATGTTTGTCGGTACATCAGGACTGTTAAGTAGTCCTGTAGTTTACTTTAAATGTATTTGCAAAGAAAACACCAGCCCAATATTTCTTATCTTAAGATCCCATTTATTTGTAGTGCAAAAGTAGAACAGACAGTACTACAGATCTTGAACTTACCTCAGATCCCTGTGAGAAGTACACCATGCTATGATCTACTAGACCATTATATGATACAAACAAACACTGCCTAAAAGTTAACCCCTTCAAGCCATGCAAATGTGCAGCAAAAACAGTGACGCAACACCATAAATATCAACTCTAACAATGAAACATCAGTAGAAAATGTTTGAACACAACAGCAGGACTCTGGTCTGTGTAGTCCATAGCACAAACATTCACAGGGATGAAGCACAAGTCACAAAACAGTAGCTCTGATATGGGACGGAATCAAATGACTAAATTAACCAGTAGTGAACAAAGTCAGATGTAGTGTTGATACAGACTTCAAACCTCAGACTTCCTGTCAACAGACAACAAAGAAAAAAAAATAAAAGAATTCCAGCTTATTGATAAAGTATTTCTTTCCAGTTCAGTGAAACTGTAAACGAGGTCCAGCAGTGGTAAACAACATTAGCTGAGTCATTATAATTATAATTGTTACGGACTCATCGTGTATTCCAGTCTTTGTGATAAAGTAGGAGGCCTTCCATTGGCCATATTCAGTACGGAGTCGAAAGTGTTGAGTGCAATTAGGTCCTACCCACAACCAATACCCCGTTTCACACTTTGGAAAGAAGAAAAAAAAAATAAATAAAAATCTTGAAGTAATTATCAAATTCATAATTAGAGAACATTGTTAAGAAAAGTCATATGCAGGACTCGCAGTACCACCAGCCATATGAAAATGAGCCTGCAGTGTGATGTGGTGTTTAGGTCAAATATATTTGTGCCAATAGAGGAAGTAGTTTCAGTTTTCTGCGAGGCACTAAACAAACCCACCCTTCTAGGAAAGTGCTTTGGTGTAAATAATTCTAATTATGAAAATGATTCAAGTGGACACAAAGACTAAAGCCAATAACACACACTCATGGTCTTCACATCTCTTCGAGGTCCGTCAAATTAAAACAAAAAAAAAGTCAAACTCACCTCAAAACACATGGTCAAGACAACAAAGATATACGAAAATCCAAAAGAAATGAACAAAACCAAGAAGACGTACTAACGGCTGAATGTGATCATCTGCTTTCAGTCTACAACATTCTATGTGTGGCTTTATGTCTTCTTTAGCACTTAAAATACTATTTGTAAAACCCCTAATTCTCTCGTCTACCGCATTTCCATCCAATTGAATAACATAAAAGACAAAAAAAGAGAGTTAAAACAGACCTTAAAGAAACAGCCCAAGAGGCTACAGAGGAAATAAAAGTCACCTTAAAAGGTGAGACAGCCTATTTTCAGGCCCCACAACTCCCTCCATTCATTCATTTCCGTTTTTGAGAGGTGACTCTGAATCTAATCAACAGCAGAGCATCTCTCTCCTCCAGGGCTCCGGAGAAAAAAATAACATTCTCGTACCATTAAGAGCCAGCAGGGGGCAGCAGCAGCGTGAAGAATACTCTCTGAGGTGCAGCGATCCAGTTTAAAAAAAAAAAAGGCAGTAAGGCAAAGAGACGGAGTTCAGGAGAAGTCTACCGGGGATCACCTCGTTCTCTCTCCGTGCTTCCTTTCAAGCAAGTGTTGCTCTCCTGCCCGGACGTCTTATCTGGGATGGGGTCGTGTCAGGCCTTTCCTGGCGTTGGTGGACTGCCTCTGCTGGGCGAGGAAGGACATGGCCTGGTTAGAGGGACCGAGCCGCTCGCCAGACACTTGCTGATGATACGCCATCCCCTGAGGAGCGGAGAGACAAAAGGAAGAGTGAAGGAACGGGGGTGTGGAAAAACAATGTGGAGAATAAGGACTTGTGTCTCATGCAAATTCATCTCTCTGCAGTAAAAAAAAAAAAATCCTTGTTTGGCCTCGAATGTCTTTTAAGAGTTTCATGAATTTTTATTCCAAAGATCAAAACATGAAAACCGTAAAAAAAAAAAAAAAATCCCTTCAGGCTTTTTACATGTTTTTATGCATTTGTACACTCACTTACCATGTTGTACCATGCAGTAATGATGAGTTTCTCCTCCTGGTCATGCCTGGCTCTGTTCTTCTCATAGTCATGCTGCGCAACAGATCATCATGCATTAGTAAGATTTAAAGAGCCGGAGTGACCTACTTTGTCTCTTTACGCCAAAAACATTCGTACCTCCAGGTGCTTGATTTTCCTCTCCCTCTCCGTCAGCTGGTTCTTCAGCGCCTGGACGCCCGGAGTTGCCGGCTGCTGCTTGGGATCCAGGGTTTTGATCACCTGCACACATTAGACGATCACCCCACTGATTCAGTGTTGCACTCCAGACGAACAATGGACAGTTTTAAAAAAAAAAAAAGGTGTAAAATCAATTCAGTAAAACCGGAGAAATTGTGTTTTTTTTATTGCGCACATTCTTCTTCCTGCATTAACCATCGAGCACAACACACCTGAATCCACGACCCAACTGTCTGCGGTCAAGATGCATTGTTGTTAATGTAGGTGCTAATGTAGTCTGGAGCAGAGATGATGAGCGAGCTACAAAGCTCTGGTAAACTCACTTTTTTTTAACTCCACACTCCCACTTTTTTTTTCCATTTTCAAACTTGGGAGTCTTCCCACATATGCAGTAGTACTTCCCAAAACCTGCGATTTGATGTCTGAAATTGGCGGAGTCTCCCTTAAACCAGTGGAAAAAAGAACCCTCAGCTTTTAGAGTGGTATGCTGAGGACAACATGTTCCGACTAGGTGGACTGACCGTTCTCGCCTTCTCCACATAGCGCTTGTATCGCTCCTCCATCTGCTTCATGTCCTCGTCCTTCCTCCGCAGGCTCTCCTGGAGCTCGTCTATCTTCTTTGCCACTGAGAGGTGGGGGGGGGGGAAGATAAAGAAAGCGTCAGGAAGAGAAGAGGCAGCGACTGAAGGGCGCATCAGGCAGAAAGGACTCACTGTTGCCGTCCACTTTGGGCTCCAGGTTATCGATGACCTCTCTTTTCTTCTGGAGGTCCGAGTGAGCTTCATGGAGCTTCTCCCTGAAATAATCACAAGAGTAATATTAATAATAATCACTTTAGTTTGGGACCCACACGGATGAATAAACTGTAAGGAGCCGCACTTACAAATGCTCCTCAAGCTTTTTCTTCAGCAAGGAGGACTTCAAGGAAGAAGAGAAAAACACATTCAAACTTTAAACACACAAGCCTTTCTTAAAAATCACAGATATACTCGGCATAAGCTGCAAAAATAATCAAGCTGAGAGCTCAACCGTGGGCCAGTTGGACGGAGGGTGGGCCGTACTTACGATGGCCTGATTTTGGCAGTTGATGGACGGGGGCAGGCACAGAGAGACAGGCAGAGAGGGAGCAGGAGTTAACAGTGAATCACCACAGCAAACACAGGTTAAACGTATCAAAGTAGAATAAACACTGCAGTCAACAGCCAAGTGTCATCAACAGTTCTCTTTTCAATATACTCCATGTGGCATGCATCTAGCTGATCAAAAGATTGTTTTCCCATGCGCAGTGTCTCAATACTCTGTCAACGTGATTGTAGGAAGCTACTCTATGGAATGAGAGGAGTTCTGACAAAAGCGGGCAGAGGAGAAAAGAAGGAGGCCTCCTGACTCACGTCCTCAGTCTTGCTGTCCTGGTCGTGGAGCGCCTTCTGGAGCTCCTCGATCTGAGAACGCAGCTCTGAGATCTGCTGCTGGTTTAACCTGGGAGACAAACGGGGACAAGAAGAAATGTTAGGAGATACGAATGACTGATAAAACAAAAACAGGTTTAACCCTCTGAACCCCCCAAAACCCGCCAAGGGGGATTGGAAAGCATGTTTTCGTCAAACAACCGCAAAAACGTCAGATTTTTATCTTGCCGATGGTCCTTGAACATGTGTGATGACCGCTTCCGTCGTGAAAAAGAAGCCAAAACGAAGCTTCAAATTGTGTCATTTCATCAAAAAACATTTTATTCTATATCATTCTAAAATCTCGCTCCAAATAAAGCATTTGAAGTAACCAAATAACTAGGAAGTTATGATTGACTCTCATGAGACCAACAGTCACGTGACAAATACTCTGAACACAGTGCATTGGGGAGAGAACAGGAGAGGTTCTAAAAATGTCAATTGTTCAATACATAATGCAGGTAGAGCCTCCATTTTTATAAAATACATTTTTAAAAGACATTAAACTTGTTTTTCTTTTCTTTGTTACGACTTATGGCGTTATAACTGTTATTCTGCACATAAGACATTCTTCTTCTAGCCATGGCTGTGCTGTCTCCACAGAGGAAAGGTGTGCACTGTGGGTGGAAGATGTATGCAAAGCATCGTGCGGATCTGTGTACATCTGCTGGAGGCAGTGTTCCCCCACGTGAGCGGCCTGTCCATTCACTGCTTCTGCTCTACTGAGCATGCTCAGTCCACTCCTCTCCTCCTGTTACTGAGGATGCTTCCCACACCCTGGGCCTGGTGTTGCATGGACACGGACACACACACACACACACACACACACACACACACACACACACACACAGTCCACCCACATGTCCACATGCCCACAGGCATGTACACACACACACACACACACACACACACACACACACACACACACACACACACAGTCAAGGGACAATCTGGCTTTCTGCTGTCTGTCCTCCAGTCCAGCCCACACAGCTCAGTTGAGCACACAGTCCAGAGGGTGAGTTGACATTTAGGCAGATATCACTCCCACTATCAGCCAAACAACCAGCTTAATGTCCAGGAAAACACAGTATGGTGACCTAGAAAGGGAACGATTGCCTAACACAACCACAAATGATTACTTAAACCCCCCCCTCCCCCCTACCTGTTCTGAGTTTCCAGGGCGTTCTTGCTGCGCTGAGCCTCCTCCAGCTCAGCCTGCACCTCCACTAGTCTCTGCCTGTAGGCCTCCTCCTGGACGCACAACATCTTGTTTTCGCTCTGTAGACGCACCACCGTCTCCCTGTCCGGGGAAAAGAACATTGAGAAGCGAGGGGGAAGTAAGAGGTGAGGGAAAGGAGGGTGGGGGCAAAATAAAGTGGAGGAGAGATGAAATGGGTCAGAGAGTGGCAGAGGCAAATAAGGTCTGGCGAGTTGGCCGCGCCTTTGTCCGGCAACACCCAGGCCAAATGTGAAGCGCAGGCATGTGTGTTGCTATTTCAGACTAGAGACGATGAATGTAGGGCACGACTGAGCTACTGATAGTGACACCGATGTGATGTCTGCTGCGGGTTTAGAGGGGAAAATCTCATCGGTTACGCTTGAATACATGAACCCCTAAACCCATGCGTGTACAGACGTACTTGAGCTCAGTAGGCATGATCTCTGCAGCGAGGTTTCCAACTGTGACACCACTGTCACACAAGCCTCCTGTAGAGAGAGAAGAAGAGAGAGAGATTAGGTGTTTGAGGGCAACTTAACTCCATTTCATTAAACACCCCCAATTTACACATTTTGGTTTTAATCCGGAAAAAAATGTTGACACCTAAAAGAAATTAATATCAGTTTTAGTGTACGCTATATATAGAATATTATACCTTGCTGTCTTACAGGTCTTCAAATCCCACCATAACAAACTAACCTGCTCCCGTGTTCAGCGAGTTAAAATTACTGTTTTTGTCAAAAGGAGTCTCGTGGCTTTGAAAAGAGCGTCGATGACGGCTTCAGTTACTCGTCAGAAGGGGCCGACGGTAAGGAACAGTGGTGAAAATGTTCTAAATATAGCGTAAACTCAAACTTTTTTTTAGCTGGCTTAAGAGACATTTTGCTGGTCCACAGCAGCACATTGCTCAGCTTCTGTGCTGGTTCTCCTTCCTGTTACTGAAGGTAATAAATACACTGACACTGATATCTACTTTAGATTATTTTAGTAGTTCAGTCATTTGTTTCTAAATGGAGTGCAGTTACAACTCACCAGATCCACTGAGACACCTCTGTTGGACTTGTGCACACCGGAGCTCGTCGTTTGTCTCCCGAAGTGTGTCTCTCTCTGAGATCAGGCGCTGAGAAACGAAGCACAACGCGACACCTCAGCATAACTTCAGACCGCTTCAGTTTCGTCATAACAAATGAGCCGACTGCATCTATAAATTCGAGAAAGTATGAAACTGTCGTGCGTGGAATGGAAAGTTCAAAGCTCCCAGGTAGTTTAATGGTTAAAATGCGAACCACATGACCACAAAGTCCGTGGTTTGATTCCTGGTTGTGGAATTAGGTTTTGTTAGAACAGCTCTGCACATGAAAACTGACTCAATGTCATCTTACATTTAGACTAGAAGGGCAGTAACCGCACAAAAGCCCACTGAACATTGAGTTCCTTTTATCTCGGCTCACCACACCACCTCGCAGTAAATGTACACTTCATGTCAGTACAGTATGTACTCCTTATTTACTCCCACCAGTAACCGAGGACATGTATCACTGCTGTCAGTTTGCAGGAGGTGCTAGAATTGTCACATGACGTGGGAGTCCACTGAAGAATACTATGAGATTTGCCCGGCAACAGTTGCTCCTGCAATTGTCACAACAAATGTTGATCCACAAAGGACCGCCGTAATAAAAATCTACATCACTGCATGTAAGGTGGTCTGGTATGACAGGGCTTTAGTGTGCGACCGTGAATTCAGACGCACCGCACTGACAACAAGCCTTAAATTAAAACCCCTGTGACAGCGTTTCGTAAAGTGCTCATTCTCTCCCCACCACAACTGAACTTTTTATTTCCGCCGACGTTCGCCGACTCACTTCTTTCTCTTTCAGCTGTGCGTCATACTTGTCGTGAAGGTTCTTATACTCAAACTGCCATTTCTCAGCTTTCATGGCCTCCACCGAGTGCTTGGTGTGGAGCTCGTGAGCCTGCAAGTCGAGGAGAGCACATTAACAGTCCGTGTTGGCAAGGGCCGGGTACAATAAAAAAATTGAAAGGTTTTCCAAACGCGTGCAGAAACCAGACTGTGTTTACACCCCCCCCCACCCACAGCTTGCCTGTCTCTTGTAGGTGTCCAGCTGACTGCGGACAGCGTTGGCCCTGCGCAGCTCCTCCTCCAGCTCGCAGGTGCGTTGCATGTACACCGTGTTGCGCTCCTCCAGGAGGCGCACCTGCCTGCGCAGGTCCCCCAGATCCTCCAGCTTCCTCTTGTACGTCTCCACCACCGCCTCGAGCTGGTTCACCCGGTCAGACGTGTGCCTGAGGGGGGGGGGGGGAACGTGTGGGAGGCGTTGAGTACCAGCTCAGAAATGGGACTTTTTAGCTAAAACACAATACATCCGCGTGCGTGTGTGGGTGTGTGCGCGCGCGCTTAACTACTGAAAGGCAACAACTCTGACGCAGGCCGGTGTCAATGCATGAGATTCGTATTCTCGACACAGATGTCAGAGAGGAGCTGAATGGACGTCTGTGTGTGGGCAGAGTGGGAGTTGTGTTTCTGTGAGTGTAAATTGATAATAGATGAACTACTGCTTAAAGGAGAAGGCTGGTGTTGTTTCTACATTCTCCAAATCCCTCGAAAAGATCAAAACTAACAATGTGTCAGTTGGTCCCTCAATACTTTTCTACTTCTTTCTGCTACCGAGTATTTATGACGGTGAGTTTTGATATTTACATAGGTTTTATTGATGGTAACAGGAATGTAGAATAACTGCAGACTGATCCTTTAAAAAGACAAGAGATATACGGTCAGTTAACGCTGGTAAAGCGTCAGCTCAAGAAAAGGTTGATTTAAGTTTCTGTGGTCTTATTAACAACAATTCCAGAGCTCAACAATTATTGTCAGCCAATATTTACCATATATTTCACATTTTCACAGAGGGAAAATATTTTGCATTAATTAAAATTAAAACAAAATGTGAAAAGCCCTCCTTGTATTGTGTATTCCCTCGTTTGACATTACACAATCCCAAAAAGCTCTGCAAAGAACACAGAAGCCTTCAGCGTGACTTCCTGAGGTTCGCTCGTGAGAAGGCCTGCGCCGTTTTCCCACAATTCACTCAACTCGACTGGGCCCGGGGAATTTGTAAGAACGGCAAAAGTGCGGTCTCACCGGAGGATGTCCATCTCGTCTTTGAGGGCCTGGGCCTCCTGCGCCAGGCTGGTCAGCTCTTCATTCCGTAGCTGCAGGTCGAGCACCTCGCGCTCCAGAATCTCTCCCCGCACACGCATGTCATCCCTGCTGTTATCCAGTCTGAGAGAGATAGATATAGACACACGACACCAGAGCAGCTGTTTGTGTAACTGAGTAAACTGAATGGGCTCATTGTGAGATACTAACTGGAGCAATATGATCCAGCAAAAGCATTTGATTTGCATGTGTACATGATGTAAATGATGCAAACTAAAAACATCCATTATGTAAAGGCCCGAGTAGTGTTTGCTCATGCATTGCATACTAGATGGAAACCCTGGGCTTCATGGGCTGGTGCCAACACTATGCCATGTACCCGCTTGTACCTGTAGTTCTCCTCCTGGAGCTGCTCCATCTGACTCTGCAGCAGCAGCAGCTTCTTGCCGGTGATGGCGGTGGTGGAGACGTCCAGAGAGTCGCAGCGGCTCAGCTTCTCCCTCAGAGAGCGCGTCTCCGCCTGTTGGGACGACTTCTCCTCCAGAGCCACCGACAACTGAGAGAGAAGCGCAGAGGACAATCACCGTGAAAGCAGGTGTAGAAAGACCGGGAGAGGCGAGCAATGAAGGTGCGACAAAGTGACAAATATACAGCCGTACAAAAGGGAGGGAGGAAGAGAAGTACCCAACGCTGACAGGAGCAACGGGCGTCTTTCTGAGAATAACACACGACAAAAGCCAGAGTACCGGCACACGACGGATCCACAGAAGGAAAAAAAAAAAACAACACAGACACACACACACCACTGTTCATGCTTAGAGGACCTCGAACACATGCTTCGTTCTCATTTCACATGCTCAAGTTTTCAAGAGCTAGTCAGTCAGCTGGTTTGCGACGGTCTCAGGCGGACGGAACTTTCTCAATGGGGGAGTTGTTAGCAGCACCCTCAGGGTCAAAAGCCACAGTCTCATGATTTATACGGACGAATATGTAAAAGCTCAGTGAGGACCATCATTAATATTGGTTACACCGTTATAGTTCAGGGGTTATATTATGTTATATTATGTTTGTGTTGGGCTGAAGTGAAGTTACGGTTAGACAAGCGGGCATTCCAGTATTACAAAAATAAGGCGCAGCGTGTACTTACCTGCTGGACATCTTTCCAGTTTGAATACAGCAAAACCCTACACTGAACTTTAAGGACAGATTGCATGCTGTAGCAGAGGACCAGCAACAGTAAATAGCCTGCAAAACAACACAAATGACTAATCGGTAACGCGTGGGCTTAGTAAGTAAACAAACAGGTGGGCTGAGAGCAGTACAAATTATTGTTGGCTACCGCTCCATCCCAAGGCAACGTGTCAGTTTTATCTTGATGTTATGCAACTATTGACTATCTTTGAAACGCACAAAATGAGTCCCCTCTCATGTCAGTGGTGCAAAAACAAGCTGTGTGGAACACAAACAAAGTATATGGCAGAATAATCAATAAAGGGTCAGAGCAAAAACAAATAAAGAAATAAAAAGAAGCTGCAGGCACACACGTTCAACAGCATGCTGCCACAGCACAGCAGAACTAGCCCTCAAACAGATCCAAAGATGAGAAAATATCACATTTTTGACCAAAACCTTCCATATCAACAACTGGTGACTTTTGGTCAATACTCATCAGTAATAATCACGTGGATATATTATGACTAAGAGGGTGACGCAAACAGTAGACCAGCTAGAACAGTGTGGTAAGTTCACAAAGTACATCACTTTACTGAAATGCAGCCTTTAAAAGCAGGAAAAGACAACATGTACGCCATATTAGGGCATTACAATATCCAGTCTCCTATCAGAATACCATAATACTGCCAATACGTTGGCCATCCCTCGGTGAAGTGGTTGTATATTACTCCAGAATCCCAAAATAGCTTGACGTTTGAGATAATGCCAACAGCTTTGTTAGACAAATGGAAATTTAAAAAAAGAAAGCCAAGCACCAATATGCCATCTTAAAGTTAGGATCCTTGTGATGTTAATGAATCCAATCCCCGTCTTTGATACTACTTATTGTCAGCAGTTTTTCAGCAACAGCCATCTAAAATACGTATATTCAGTAGATACCTCTCTGTACAGTAGCTTTTATTTGAGCGGCGGAGTCCGCCATTCCCGCACTGGGTTCAAATTGGCTTCCTACATTTCAGGGATTCACAGGAGATGATGCAGCATGTCATCCAGCGCTACCGTTTGTATCTAAATGATATCATCCTCACCGTTCACTGCACCAACACCGTATCAGAGGCCAAGGTCACTTGTCTTTTTTTCTTTTTTTTTTTGGAATACAACTTATTTTATCTGATGCATCAGAATTAACTCAGCTGTGTGTGTCCGTGTCCACACGTGACACTTTAATGCAACCTGCCTGACTGGATATTGATCAGATATATTACACGGTCCAAAGAGCAGCAGTCAAACGGTGGATGAATACATTTCTACTAGATTCTTCATAATAAAAGTTCCGTTATTTTGTTATTTAAAAGCAGCAAAATCAGGAAGTGTTGGTGTTTTCATCAGCAGTAACACGACTCAGACAGCTGGTCTCAGCTGTGCTCCAGCTACGGTTTTCCTCCTCTCCATTTCCATTTGGGTGGGGGGGATGATACGAGACCATGGTTTGATAAATTGTCTGGATTGTGCCCACATGCGGTCCACACCTCGCTTGTTGCTGATCGGATCAAAATGTCTCGACAGTTAACACGTCCTGGCATGATCGGATGAAGAAAGTCCCATTGAAGAGACAAGTGTAACCGCAGCCAGAGCCGTATTAAGCTACTGCTAATGCTGTAGTTTCACAGTAAGAGTTCAACCCACGAAACACAGGGCAACTCTTAATGTGACGCAATCACAGGAAATGCAGTGCCGCTGTCACAGAGATCTGACGACAGCGACTGTTCTTCAAAAAGGCTACAACACAAGACAACAGAAATTCTGGGCGGTTTTTTTTTTTATGGCAGGCGACAGGCTGCACACCGCCAACTCCTCAGCAAGGACACCGACTTCACTTTGCCCTGCAGTCGTGTGGAAAACTACAGCATGAAATCAGATTGCGGTTCCTCAAATTATGATGGAAAAAGCCCAATTATTGACTGATTTCTTTACTAAACCAAAGTTGATTTGTTTGACTGCACGGTAATCCGATACACCAGTCGCTGCTAGCTAGTATATTTCTGTTAAAAGAGTGTTTGCTGCCCAAAAAATTCTGGGTCCTGTAGTATTAAAATGCACTTGATGTAACCATCAGTAACTGTGTGCATCGCCAAATCAAACAAGACTAAAGTCACAAGACTTCTAACAGTCTCAGCAAAATGTTTGCCAAGTAATACGGAGACGCCTGTTGGTGTACCAACCTGATGTTCCAGGTCTCGACAGCGCTGGCTCAGGTCCAACTTCTCGTCTGCCTCTTCGCTTAGAAAATAATACTTCCTGGACTGCGAACACAGAACAAAAAGAACATGAAGACAGAGGAGATGACATACCAGTGGGCGGGAGTAAACATTAATAAAAAAAAAGGGTGAGGCAGAACATAAAAGAAAGATGTAACAGATCTGCTGAGAAAGGAGGAAAAAAAAAAAGGGGGGGGGAAATAAAGTGTTGCAAGTTTTACCTGGTAGTCGAAGTCGCCATAGGTCTCTGGGCTTCCTGGTTCTGATGAAGGCTCCTTTGATAATAGCTAAAAAAATAAGCCAATGAGAAGCTCAAATTACAGGCAAAATACCCATTCCCAAAAGCAGTTTTTATTGGGTTTTCTTTGGAATAACTGTTTAGAAAAACCCAGAACAGGTTGTTGTTTTTTTCCCACGTTCACAACACTTCCAGCCCTTATGGGTGCCAATGAAACACTAAACATATGCTTGAAATACCTCAGAGTAGGGTTTCTGGGACTCTGTTCAGTCTCATGCTTATCCCGGATTGCTTTGATTGTGAATTAACCATGACTAAGAGCTGGGATTAATGCAAAGTAGAGAGAAACCGAGAGGATAAGCGAGAGGCGCACTTACCTCCTGAATGGCTGTCATCACAACGTGCTGGACAGATTCCCCGAGTGTCATTATCTGCTGGATTTGCTCTGTGTTTAGGAGAAGACAACAGAGAGCCGTGACGATGCAGCCAAATGCGGATTTACACAAATACTCTCTTAAAAAAAACCAAACCAGCACTGCATTTATCAGAGAACGGGTGCTCATCAAGAGGATGTTTGAATAAACAAATGATAAGTTTTTGTCTTCAGGTAGGGGTTGTGATCAGTTTATCAACTTGCGACGATCACCTTGTTTCTTCTCACAGCTGACAGCACAGCCCAATACGAGCTGCACCAGCTTGCCCAGTTCAGTGACGTCTCCCATCTCTCCTATAAGGTTCACGTCTGGCAAATGCTCATCTGATACCTGGTGACTGAGCAGCTGTTCGTGGAAGGTGAGGTGAGGATTAGGAGTGAATTTAAAAGTGTACTAAAAGTGCCAAAGTTAGTAAAAATAATAGTCCTCTTACATCAAGGTAATAGTCCAGCATGCTCTTCAGAATCTTTTTTAAGTTGCTGACCTGAGAGAACAAAAAGAAAAGACAATTAGAGTCACAATCTTGATCCTCATTTTAATGAGGAAAAGGGAAGTAAAAATAAAAGCCTCGACATCTTGGTAATTCTAGGTGGCCGTAAGGTATTCTGTCACATCCCGCTGTTTCACAAATTACCTTGAGGCGCCAGTTGTCCCCGCTCTCCTCCTTGATCCTGCCGAGCCACGTCTCATTAAACCAAGAGGGGTCTCTGTTAACGAGAGCACAAGAGAACTCTGGTGACGATAAGGACGACCGCGGGGCATTGAGAGCACACAATGACATTTAAGTAGAACCATCACATGTCGGAAGAAAAGCCCGCGAGTCGCGACGCTCTCGCGAGACGGTTGAGGTTAGGCATCGACGTTGAATAGTTAAGAAAGGTCGTCGGGCGGGGGGAGTCTCGCGAAAGCTTTTGCACATTTTCGTAAACTTTTGGGTTACCATCGAGACACAACTATTGAGCATTGGGTTCTAAGTTTAAGTGACATAACAAAAAGAACATTTGCTTTGATTCATAAATAGCTATGTTGTCTATTAATCTGTGTGGAACACAAATGTCCCACGACAAGTTACAAAGGTGATCGGGTCTGGACAGAGAGGTCTTATTTTTGAGTAGATCAATATTTTAACAAAGCTGACCTCACAAATCCAGACGGTTGTCTTTAAGCGGTTTAAGTTTTGCATAGATAAGGGCCGTGTGCAATTTAGTGCAAATCACACAGATAAGCAAATAGCAGTGAGAAGGCTCTGAATGAATTCCTACCACCCATTTCCCCAAAGCTCATGCCGCGCACTCAGATAATCAAAAACAATCATAAATACTACAACTACTTCTACATATGCGAGCCCTTACATTCTGTGCAGCACGAGTGCAATGGCCACTCCATCCGTCAGGTCCTGCTTGCTGTTGCATGACGGCACCTGAAATGTCTGTATCTGAAAAGTGAAGACATAGAGAATTAGTGGAGTAACCTTGGGTGAAGCTGCTTATACGCTTGATGCACAGCCATGTTTCATTCAACGGTAATCCAAAGCTACACCAGATAAAGACGCATACACTTTGATGAACGTGTGAATGTGGGTTTAAATCGTTCGATGTGTGGAAAAACCTCCACAAACATAAACTCCTCTCGGCCATTGGTGTAAATAATAAGTGGGTGCATACTTCTTTTGGGCAAAAACAGCTTTTGTTACTAAAAAGCGCAAACATTAGAGAGGCCTAGATATTACAAAACTGTCAAATAATGCAGGTAGAAGCAACAACCGTTTTTTTTTTTGTCTAAACCCATTCAGTCTTTCTTTCCACTATTTATACGACAGATGCTAAGAAGGTACATTGGGTACAGTCCTACATAGCAAGCTATTAATATTAGCTGGAGTCTTAGTTTAGTCCTATACTGGCCTTTGAGTGGAAAAGTGCCAAACAGGTGGGTTTTCCCTGCTCTTGAGAAGTGACTATGTTGGATAACCTAACATTACTGCATGAGTCTCTCAGCTTACACTAAGCTGTTTTGGTCGGTTTTTCTGGCAGTCAACGTTGCTGACACCACAGTCAGTTTGGTACAGATAACGAGCTAAAACACACCACCTACAGCAAACTTCCAATGGGTTTACCTAGCTAATTAGCTTAGCTGGCTAGCGACAGTTAGCATTCCAAACTCAACTTTTCTAGCTTGTGCTACGTAGTCAACAAAACGGATATGTATCGATTAACGAGGCCTTCACTTGCAAAATAAACGATGTATTTCCTCCTACATTGCCAACACCTGCTGTCACCTGTTAGGCGGTTAGCCTTCGCTAGGACACCTCGCTAACATCAAACTTACCCAGGTTAGCAGTGAGTCACACAGCTCTGCTTTATCCAGACTCATTGTGCTGTGCCCAGTCAAAGCCCACAGCAGCTTAAGGGGGCTGATGGATTTGGCTCTCACGACTTTTTATCCACCGAAGTTTGTTACTCTCTCCCTACACTTTCCACGTCAGTCATTGTTCAGCCATGGCCTCTTGCTGCTCCTACCCCCCCTTCGCGTTTCAGCTCATGTTATCCAAGCGGGCTTCCGTATTAAGAGCGTTCTCATGGAAACGGATTATGTTGTTTGTGAGCTGCGGGTCAGCTCGTCTGGTCATGATATGAAACGACAACAACGAAGATAATAATAGCCTGCTGTCTTTTAAAGCTCTCATAATCCCAATAGCTTGAATACTGGCGACGCAATAATGAACTTCATGATTTTTATTTCATTTATTCACAATGTAACGTTAGCCAGGAAGCCTTATTGATGTGAAAAATCTCCTTTTATGAGTATTCTGGACAAGATAAGTGACAGTGACAATGGGGTACAGATAAATATGAAACAGATAAAACAAATACATTCATCCCTCGAAATCAGAATTAAAGACAAATATGACTATAAAATCAGGAATAACATTTCTAATAAGATCATTTTACATGAATTCACCCTAACATCCACCAAAAGGGCACCTTAAAGCAACCCCAGAGCCATCTAAAACCAATATTATCTAATGAGATTCATAATCAAAAATGCCCCCAAAATATCAGCAGCCAACAGAGACAGAGCTACCAGTTAATACCTTCGACAAGACTAAGTGAGAATACATCAAAACTGGTGGGAAACACTCGGAAAATTGAGAAATTTCCTACAAAGAAACGTCTGCCATCTTTTCACCTTAGTAGAAAGAAAGGACAGTCTAGGCTACTATTCAGATATGTATTTGTTTAATGAAGAAAATCTCAATATCTCTGTTGGAGGCCCCCACTGTTTTCTTTTTGCTATATTCAAAGTTCCTTAAAGCACCACTGGATGGCTCTAGTTGACAAACAGCTTGACGCACAACTGGCTGCCCCAAAGCTCACTGCCCATGACAGATGTTTTGTATAATCTTAAGAATGTTCTCTAAGTAGCCAAAATGTGAGTTTTAAGACAGCAGGGACAACATAAATAAATCTTTTAGTTTTATTGGCATTTTTTTAAAATCAATTCAATATGTGACCTCCTGTGAATATATGTTCCTCAGAAAGTCTTTTCCGTTTGGCCATGAGGACCACCAGGCTGTCCTGAGCATTATCAGAAGACCTCCAGAGTGGGAGTGTGTACTGACCAGGTCACACAGGTTTGTGATGACACAGCTCAGAAACAAAGACTTTAGCAGGTTTCTGTCAAACACCTCGCTCTCGTATTATTGACATGATGTCACACACGTACTCCCTTTCCCTGGTAATCTGCATTGCTCTCTGCTCACACGTCCCCTTCCTGCCTTCTTTGTCACCCGTCACAAATCAAACTGCAGTGACCAGTCGCAGCTCAACGCTGCCCACATACTTCCTGTTTACTCTGGCAAACCCAACCAAGTCCAATGTGCTTTGTTGAGCACCTGCCTGGGATGAAATATCTGCTGCACTTCTGGTTGTTTCCGTTCAGCACGAGTCCGATCACACCGCCGCCTTACATCTGGCTTTACCATTATTAGTCTGGCCAGAGTTCCTGTTTGTCAAGATGGCCTTCTATAGCCAGAGGAATGCACTTGTTTACCCATTCCTCCCCTCTCTGGCCATTATAACTCATACCTCAATCACACCAACCTCTGTTATCTCTCGGTTGATTGTGTATTTTTATAATTCCTTTTATTTTATATCTGTTTGTACATGGAGCAGCATGCAGCATGTCCAGCATGTCAGTGGGAACCATGTTTCCACTATCTTCAGTCCTATTAGAGCAGTTGTTTGCTTACAAATAGAAATCTCTGTGTGTGTGGGGGGGGGGGGGGGGGGGGGG
>NW_022280085.1:1551642-1594966 GCF_004355925.1 Anarrhichthys ocellatus | reverse complement strand
GTGGGAGGACCAGCAGCTAAGATTGAGCAATTATTCCTTTTTTTGAAGCCTGCGGTTTTCTTGTTTGGATAGTTCCTTTTTTTATTCTTTGAGTGCAAAGAGCAAACTATCTATTGCATTCTGCACCCTACGAGGTCACATAGTTTTGTGAAATTCTTCTAAATGCTATAGAAAGAAACTACATGTTTCACATATTTGTTTTTATCCACTCAAAACATGTGCTTGCTGTTACTTCACTTGGATGTTTGAG
The DNA here is from genome assembly GCF_004355925.1 of Anarrhichthys ocellatus. Taxonomy (NCBI): domain Eukaryota; kingdom Metazoa; phylum Chordata; class Actinopteri; order Perciformes; family Anarhichadidae; genus Anarrhichthys; species Anarrhichthys ocellatus. The sequence continues at coordinate 1,594,716 of NW_022280085.1, read as the reverse complement.
CTTCACTCTGCATAATGATGCTGTGCAGAGTTTAACTCTGGAACGTTCATTTGCTGAAGGAGGAAAGTTTCTCGGCGCTCTCTTTAATTCCCAGTTCAACACGTTTATGTGTGAGCTTGATTTTGTGATGTCACAACTACTGCATTCCTAATTTAAGACTTTAAAAACTCAGCTTGTTGGCTTCATTTGGACTGTGTGGGTGTGGTTTGCTAACATTTGATTGACAGCAAACAGACAACCCACCAACTGCCATCAGTTTCTAATCAATTTTTTAATAGAAGAACATGAAGAAAAACAGAAATATAGAAAATCTCTCGTGTGAAACAACTACATCTCTTCTAACTTTGGCAGAAAACAGTGTGTTCATGTTGGATCACATCACTTATAGTAAGAAGCTAAATGAGAAAATGAGTTGTCACGACCCTTGTGAATAAAATCTCACCAGAAACAAATTAATATTCAAAGCTGAGTATTTGTATATGACTTATTAAAGCATGTCTGGAGGGGGATCTTTAAGTGCCTTACTTTTGTCCCCGATGTCCTCGTTTTCAGGTTATAGTTCGGCAATAAAAGTCACTGACAAATTGTGAGAACCTATAGGTACCTACATGCCTATGTAGGAATGAATGATTTGCTGTAAAGAGACAAACAAATGCTGCACCTTTAAATGAAAGAATGCCAGCGATGTGTGGCTGTGCCCAGGCATTTGGAGCAGGAATGTGTTGGAAACCCCCCCCCCCCCCCCTCACACACAGCTCTTTCCCAGGTGCGACAGGGGAAGGAAAACAACAAAACCGCAGAACAGAGATGGACAGGCCACGAATAAATGAGGGGGCGTGGGAGCCGTATGTGAAAAACACCCAGGGGTATGATCAGAAAGCCCCTTTTTCTAGACATGAGTTCACCTCATATGGGTCAGGACATGTACAGCAGAGATTTATGGCCCTCTCTGCCTTATCAGCTGTCTCCTCCCTCTCCCACACAAAGATTTATGTCCTTGGTTAGGGCAGGTAGTCAATAGTAATAATCACCTCTGGAACCCGGCAGGGAGTGTTTATTTTCAAACGCACGCACGCGAATACAGACAGCTTACGGACACATAGATACGACGTCTGCCTTTAAAAACCAGTTCTGAAATCCCAGTTGAATTGTAGCACAGGGTGCTTGTTGAACACATGTCACCAGCACGACAGAGTACGCAGCCGGTGAGCTCAGCTCTCCGCCGGTGACTCAGGGATTGTTGTGACTGTGCCACTTTATAAAACAGCAAAAGTTTTACTCACGTTGTGTAACAGGCTAGAAATTACCCTCATGTTTATTGATATAAACCTCATCGTGACTCATGGCAACAGCAGGAAACTGCAGCAGTCAAACCCCACTCTGCTCTTTTTCAGGCTTGACCCCACGTAACGTCAAACCAGAGGCCGAAGAGGATGAGGATGAGGAGGGATCAGCTGTGATGTGGTGGCAGGCATCCCCCCCATCACCATCCATCGCAGTCATGTGCAGAACATTTGTGCTCTGCTCGCTTATCTCACTGTGCAAACTTTTGATTTATTTCTTCGATAAGTCCCTATCTCAGTTTCTAGCTCTCTCTCTCTCTCTTTATGTCTCTCTTTCTGTTTCAATGCCTCACCCTCTCTCTCTCTCTCTCTCTCTCTCTCTCTCGCACACAAAAACTGGCAGCACATGGCCAGCGTGAGTGAGTCACAGTGGTCTGCTAACAAGTGCCTCCTATCGGGGAGAGTCCCTTCATGTGTCCTTGGGATTAGGGCCCACCCCCTTTTGTGTGTATCAGGTGCAGTACTCCTCTGGGCAACGTGAGACTTGTCGGTTCCATTGTCTGTTGGTTTTTAATGAAAACCAACCGCCGGCAGTAGCCGTTTCGCTGCCGTTTGTTGTTTTTGCACAGCTTTGACATGACACTCGTGCAGCTAAAAATAGAAATACTGAAGTGAATTCTATGAGACGTTGGGACTCAAGTGGATGCAGCTACTTGGATCTCTCTCTGACATGGGCTCAGAGACTAGTGTTGCAGAGAGGGTCGACCTGCCCGGAAGCAACCAGCACTGTGCCCGCCTGCTACACACAACACACAATATGATGAGACAGATATAATATTTATAATGATTTGAACTAGTTATAGTGGATTCGTACACAGATAATTCTACAACACTTTTGATGCTTAAAAAACAGTATATCGACCATGGTTGTAGCTTTTTTACAACAAGACTAAGTCTGCAGCCGTGCTCGTGTAAGGCTGTACTTACTTAAACTGCAATGCTTTGAGCTAAATGCTTACATCAGCATGCGAACATGCTCAAAATGACAATGCTAACACCATGTAAACTAGTTAGCATTCATGCACTTCCGGTTCCCTTGTCTTGAAATACTGAAATAAAGTATGTGGTTAACACAACACCGTATTAACGTTTTGTTCCACAATATAAAATACGTCTGTAAATATCCCTCCCATGAAGCTTTTTTTTATGTGTCTTTAAAAAGGTTGTTGCTAACAAGTGGCTTGATGAGATTACTAAACTCCATCACGCCGACTAGTCCGCCTTCACATCCTCGTTGTGTACACTTGCGTTCATGCAACCGTGGTTTGGTTTTATTATAGCCTCACGCCAGCTTTTTTACTTCTGCCGATTGCATTCACGCATCAAAAATCAAAAAAATGGTGTTTATTTGTAAAGATTTAAGTTTCATAAAGGTTTGCTTGCCACTGAGCTTATTTCCTGCAATAATCCGTAATTCAATGGAGAAATCCCGTCGGCTATTTGTCGAGGGAACCGCGGCAATGCTACCTTCTCACAATTTATAGATAAGCCCTGTAGCGAATTGGCTCGCAATAGTTATGCACCAGCTGTTTAAACTGTAAAAGCACTTCGAAGGCCTGCTAATACATGTTTGTTTATTTTATTGCCATAATGGGAGGAGCTCATTGCTGTCAACCCTTGCTAGTACTATATAATATCTGCAAATATCACGTCTTGAAGTGTGGCTTTAAGGTGTTTGAATACGTTGTTATTTAGTGGTTGGTGAATGCAGTAATTATTGCACAGAACTAATAGTAGGTTGGACGCACAATACTTAAGCCTGCTCCTCCCAGCACATGTTCACAAACCAGCAAACACACTTCATACACCCACGGCCAACTGGAACAATGAACCCAGCCTTCAAAACCCAGGTGTATCTTTTCCTCCACCCTGTTTGCCTTTTCAGATACACTCCACACACACCCTTCACACGCCCTTTAAAAGAATACTGTGTCCTACAGGGGTGCTGCATGTGTAACAGGACTTGGTGGAGTGGTAAAGCTGGTGTTGGCTGCCAGGATTGACTGGGTCAGGGTGTGTGGTTAACAAGACTGGGCCTGTCATCCCAGTAAAGTGAGCCATTCTTGACCGTTTGCTGGGCGTGACACCAGATTCTAATGGATTGTCTACACATGCCAAAAAATAAAGTCAACCACACCTTCAGCCTTGCACAACTTCCCTATTCTTTTGGTCCGCACACTCTCTGCAAACACACCCAAAACAAGGTTCATCCGTCAGTCCCTCGTTCAGCCCTCTGCAGCCAGCCGGGCTTAATTGACACCCTTCCCTAACTGCACTAAATTACACGGCCGGGCTTTGAGGGCAGAGAGCGGGTTGTCAACAAGTGTGGCCTGAGTGAAGCCGCGGCCCTTCACCCGGAGTGACACTCCACCTGACTCAGCAGCACAAAGGCACTGTTTACTGGGCCTGTCCACCGCAATCAACACGCCTGCATCTGGCCTGGCTGTTATTCCGCTGTTAATCTCATCACTGCTGGGAGAGAGGGGGCCGGGGGGGAAGGGGGGGGGGAGGCTCATCTCCCTCCCTCTTTGTCCTTCCTCATCCACATCAGGGCGCGTATACAGTCGGGCACCCGGGGCAACTCGTCGGCTTACATGCACAGTGCAAACACTTATTCGCGCAAAACTCAGTGGAAGCATTTGCATGGATTATCCTGCTAAATTGAATTGCAGTTTCATTTCGTTGCCGTGTCCACGCGTAATGCACAGCAAATCCAATTACAATTCAATTTTCCAATTATAGACGTAGTTGCAATGAAAATGAAAGATGTATTTAGGCCTGCGTACATTTTGCAAAGCATAACCTTGCAGAAAAATTTAAATTGAGTGCTCACATTTGCAGATGATTAAGCACACAAATATATCTCAAATGTGTTTTTTTATCATTCAAAAAAACTGCTTTCTTGCGGATTTGGTCTATATGTATGCATGCACTGTGTAGCTTGCTCACATGTTGCTCACCCATCTGTCTTTAGCAGTGTCAGCACAAAGCTAGCGTGGACTGTCGAACTGAGGCGGATCCATTCAGACAAGCACCTAAAGTGACTGATCCGGACACAGGTGAACTAACTTGTCCCCTCGGCTCACGCACGCGACCGATGGACGGGCCCCTCCGCTGACTGACACGCCATGAGACACATTCGGCCGGTGAACCCGAAAGAGTGAAAGCTGCTGACCCCACATGTTGTCTCATTTCCTAAGGATCCATCATCCAGCATAAACTTGCGTTGAGCTTGTCATGTCTCTGATCTCCGTTGAGCCAAATCCCAGTCGGTGATGGAGAAGCCGAAGACTTTGAAGTTGCGATGGCTATCACCAGGTCAACACAGAGTAAAAGGTATGTAGTCGCTACAAAGAGATACACACAAAGAAGAAGTGATAGCACCTGTGATTTGGGAGATAATTACAGGAGAGCGAATGAAGGTTGAGTTTGAAAGGTGTTTGAAAAGGGAGTTGTCATGCAGGATTAGAGCCCCGTTGAAGCGAATACTCCCACGACCTTTCAACTCCTGTTGTAGGGTCAGCACAGCGCCTGCAGCGCTGCTCTCCCTAACCGCAGAGCACCGGATGATCTCACTCCCATTCCCAGCTCACAGTTGCACCATACGTGGGATAACTTGTATGTAATCAAAGCAGATCTGATTGTCTTCACTGGGGAAATGTTAATGTGTTAAAAACATAAGACATTTGGTGAAGTTCAAAAGTTCAATACAAGAGTTATTTCAGTCGGTAAATAAAATAACTTTAGAAGCCTTAATATTGATAATAGAAAATAAAATAAAAATGTTATCGTTGTTGTTATATAGTTGAGCATATTACATAGTTATTGCCTTTTTAAAAATAGTTTTTGGTAAATTGTTGTTAGTTTCTGGTTATAAATGCTGTTTATATTGAGCCCCAAAGTGTACAAAATTAAAATAAATATTTTTTAAATACATGACTAAAACTGTCCCTAAATATCATCAATTAGGTATCGCATCATTCTTTATAATAATAACAGAATCCTAGGCTTCGGGGGTGCATTTTTATTCAATTATAAACATTTACATTTTATTTGAATTTAAAAATACCATTTTAATTGTGAAATCTCATTTTTCATCTTATTAACTTTTCATAACGATCCATTGTACGTAATAATGTAAAAAAGATTGCACATGCTAATTATCTAGCGGGCTAACTATCTGGGCTATGTTTTAGGAGTATTACTCAGCATTAAAGTGAAGCGACATCGTTAGCTAGCTGCTGGAGGTTAAAGTGACGGCAGAGAAAGACTCTCTGTTGTTTTGTGCTTTTCAGAGTTGTGTGTTTTTCTCTGAGGAACAACTTTAGATTCCAAATGCTGCCAAAGTAACTTTGAATGAACCCGCTAATGTTAGCCTCTGCCATTACCTAAACTTAACGAAACTGAGAGATAATTTAAGCTCATGACCCCGCCTTGCTAGTTAGCCAGCTAGGTAGGTAGCATGTGCTGCCTTGTTAAGAAGGCACGTTAAGGAACGGAGGGCTCATTCTTTACTTCTTTGAACTGTTTATTTACATCAGCAGCTAGTTGTTGATTCATTACTTTGACATTGTTGTTGCTCCAGTAGATGAAAATAAAATGTGATATGAAATATATGTCACTGGGAAAAATGTCATTATGACTTACCACACACCCTGAAGGCATCCACCCTGATAGGTGGACCTGAGTGGTGTGTGACATCATTATGACATCACATGAAACAGCTGTGGGGAAAAAAACAGCCAGGACTTTAGACAAGAGGCTGAATGAACACCGGCAACCAACAACATCAGCTGTCTGTGATCACCAGACCAAAATATGCTCACAGCATCAGCTGTGAAGGGGTCAAAGGTCAAGAGGAGTCAGCGGACGGCCAGAGGAAGGTCAAGAAGGCCGTCCGCAGGGGAAGCAAAAGGGCATCTTTATACAACAAGACCGTGAGATGCGGTTCAAAGCTCTGAAAAAAATAGAAAATGGCCCTTGAGTTGAAATGATGTCACATACTGTAACAACATCACAAGTTGCACACTATTATTGTTTTGGATTACATCGTTTGGGTGTTTCTTTTATTGTGTCCCACACAACATGTCTTGTATTTTGCACTGTGTTGATTGTTTAATGTTATGCACCATCCACCATATCAAATTCCTTGTATGTGCAACATAAACAATAAACAATAAATGGCAAATAAACGGTTCTGATTCTGATTCTGATACACACTGGTTCCATGTAGGTTAAATGCCATAAAATCACAATTGAACTACTTTGTAAATGGCTTGTTTGAGCCCCCAGTAGTGTCTTTAAATGGCACACAGGCCAAAGAAAACAGCTTATGAAGTTATTCAAGGGGCTTAACACAGTGTGGTCTATTAAAATCTCTTCAGGAAACATAAAACTAAGCAGCTCATTTGAAACAATTCTCTAATCCCTTTGAGATTACCAGTGACTTAATTTGGCAGTTGATAAATCCCAGACTCACCAGTACAAACCGTACAAGGCTGGGGTATGATGCAGAACAAAGGCTTATCTGTTTCACGAGCGACATCTACTCATGTCTTTCCCAGCCACTGCTAACAAACTTTCAAATGTCCGCCTCGCATAATTAGACCCGTACGCCGGATTTGGCCCCCTCGGAGTGAGATGAAACAATCCCACAGACAAACATTAACCCAGGCCCTGACCCTGCAGCCTGTCAAGAAGATGAACGTCTGAGACTGGAGAGAGAGGGGGGGAGGGGGACAGCATTCCATTTCCCGTAAACCAGGAAAGCAGAGGGAGGGGGGGATTTTGGGAAGTTTAGTGAGTCATCACTTTTTCTTTTCTCCAATATACCTCCACGGCCGATTGCCCCGTCATGCTTTCAATGGGCCCTCTGGAGTTCTGACAAGCTTCTCGCGTTGAACGTTGCTGCCAGAGTCGCAGCTGTCTGCGCGGCTGTCACCGTCATAAGGCTCTCTTTGTTGGCACACACACCGATCCTTCACTTTGAAACGTGAGGAGATAGCAAGTTAAGACTTACAGCATTAAACAAAGAGAAAAGAAAAAAAAGAAGAAGCATGCAAAGACTTGAACCGCTGCTGGCTCAGATCCTCGGTTTGTCACTCAGGTTTGTTCTTGTGAGAGTGTGCGTTCAACACTCTCTGTGATCAGGTCAAATACAGTGGGTGAGATGAGTCAGTGGATACCACGCTGAGAATTTATTACTTGCTAACTCCATCTTGTGTGACAATAACATGCTGACGAATGCTTGTAAAATGATGACAGGGCTCAAATATAGGAGCTCCTGCAGCAGTTTTAGGAGCACCTCATAATGGAAAGTGCTTAAATTCTCACAGAGAAAACCGCAGATTTTGTTGCACTTCTTTCTTCTCCTATTTTTGTGTCAGCTCTTTAGTGTGACCACTCATTGGTCCTGAGAGCACGGTTCCACAAACTGATCCTCAACATCATTTTGTGGTCAGGTACTCTCCCCAGCGGGGCCCCCTGCACGCCGCACAAAAACACCCTCAAACCTTCTATTAGGGGCCATTTAGCTCCAGGGGTCGAGCCTCTCTCTCACCACCGTTCGGTGCTGCACACACACACACACACACACACACACACACACACACACACACAGGATATTTATCACTTTTAAATGACAGACTTCACAAAGGATGATGTCACCGGCCGCAACACAACAACGCTCAACAAAAGGCCAGCCAGCCCCGCTAGCCTCTCAATTTGACCGCAGTGACCTCACTTGATTGATAGGCCTCAGTCTTACTGGGCTCTTTGTGCCACCGCGGCCGTCGTGGTATGTGGCACATGAGGCCTCGACGCTGCTGCTGCTGCTGTAGCTGCTGCTGGTGTTGATGACTAAGAGTGAGTAATCAAAATAGTCACAGAAACTGGCCTGCTTCACAAAGATCGTCGTTACCATTAAAATGCCATCAAGCACTTGATATAAGGCAGTGTTTGCTCTCGCCCTCGTCAGCTGTGGCGGCCGGTCAGACTGCTTGTGTTGTGTAAAAGCAGTTCATGCACGCAGTCACATATGTTGCTGGGAAAATGTGTAAGTGTGTGTGTGTGCGTGCACGTGCGTGTGTGTGCTCCATGTTGGCTGGTTTGGATGTGACACAGGGGCCTTATCGGCTCGGTGTCGCCTGTCAGGCTCCATTTGCAAACGTGCCAGTTGTTGTCCATCCTCATATCCATCGTCATAACAACAGCAACATGGTGCCCCCCCCCTTCGATTTATCCCATCTCCCTCCAGTGTGTGTGCTTCATTGATTTTGCAATAAACAGACACAAAAATCCCCATTACACACAAATTCTGCCTAAAACACATCACTCTTCTCATCACTGAAAGTAAATTCAGGCCTAGTAACACACACACACACACACATACACACACACACACACACACACACACACACACACACACACACACTCACTCAAATGGACACATTAATAACCCTGAATTAAGTTAAAAGCACAAATCCTGTCCCATGGCAATTACACACAAGCTTCTATCCGTTTCCAGTAAAGGTAAATAACTTCAACAGCGTTTCTGTGAATGTTTTCCCTTGTGCATACACACACACATATTTGACTAATGCACTCATCAAAGACCTTCCGTTTGAAATATAGACGAAGAAAAAAATAAAAAATAAAAAAACCTCAACAAGCTCTACTGTGATTTATGAAAAACAAAATCCATCACTTCTCCAAACCCCTGGCTGTGGTTTTCCTTCAAACGGGTGCTTTGCTAGCTGACTCACTGGCAGGAGTACAGCGGATTTCCACTTCCACTTTGGCTCGTTCATCGAAAACGCTTCAGAAAAACAGAGAGACGGAGAGGAAGGGGAATGAAGGGGAATGAAGGGAGGGTGAGATGTGGATCTGGAAGCCATTAGAAGCTGGCAGCTGTGGCCTGGAGTGGTTGATTCAGAGGAGAGAGAGAGAGAGAGAGAGAGAGAGAGAGAGAGAGAGAGAGAGAGGGGAGGGTACGGCACATGATTGCCATGATGAATTTAATATCTGTGCATGTGCAGGTCATTAATGCAGAGCCTTGGGATTTAGCAGCAGGGAAGATGAAGAACGTAAAAAGTAATGTCTGAAAGCTCTCTTGACAACTCCTACTGCTCCGCCTGCATTTTCCCTGGAGAGTCATAAAGTCTTATCTGGCTGTTTATCCATCCTTTCTAAGCTGTTATCTATTTCTTTCATACTTCCTTCCTCTCTTGGTAAGTGAGAATATACAACACACACACACATACTCTCTCTCTCTGTCAACCATCCACCTATACCCTGAATATAGAATGGTAAAGTGTGGAATAGTCCAAAAGAGGAAAAACTGAGTCATTCAAGGTCAAAATATAGGTGAAATTGACCCTAAACTAAGTCCAGCCCTCAAACGCAGACTGGCCAATCATAGCGTAGCATTGGCCAGCTTTAACTAGGGTCTGACAACTATTGGGCTCTGCTCCATAGAGCTAATCTTTTCAAGCTGGCTTTGTGGATTTGGAGCTCGTCATGTTTCAAAGTTGTGTAGTAGTGATACTCGTTACCCGGAGAGGTTGGAAGGAGACATGCCTTTCTAAAACGTTATGTTTCTACGTAAAAAAACGGTGGAGCGAACACTAGCAGAGTAGGTTAGCACATTATCAACATGCGTTAGCACTATGCCTCGCTAGCTGAAGGTATACTGAATGTCAACACATGCTGTCTTTGCTTTTAAATGATTGTAACAGTGAATAAAGACCAAACCGGCTTTACAGGAACAGTGTTTTCTCTCAATTTTCATTGTCTTCTGTCTTGAACGCCATGTGATGTTGAGGTTCGCTTTACACTGTGATCTGTGTAGGCTTTAGCTTCCATCTTTACCTTAATTGCATGTTTCCGCTGGTGAATCAGTTTGACATCCTGGAGAGCAGTTAGTGACAGTGTGGGCTCTACGGCAGCTCGGCGGATGGGCGGGGCTTAGCTAAACCACACCACCAAACAGGTATTGTCCAATCATAGCAAATCATCTGGAGCCAGTAGTGACAAAGTTTTCAACCAACTAATTTTAGCACTAACATTAGCAAGCTACCGCTGGTAAAACCTGGTAGCGGCTGTAGAGCGACAGTGACATCTTCTGATTAAGATAAGCTATATTCTACACAGTGATTGGTCCATGGGTACAGAGGAATCTTCTGCTGCATCCATGTGAGTCAGGTTTCAGGTTTGCCTTAAAGCAGCAGTCAGAATCCACAGGAGCGATTCCAACTCTCCCATATCCTGTTCGAAAAGTCCACGGAGAGGCCCCTGGTATGAGACGGGGACCACAGTGGAGCTCTGGGGATTTTTTCCACCCGTGACTCACAAACATGCACATCGCACGACTCATCCAAGACTCAAACACACACTCTGACATTATGCAAATGTGTTTAAGGTGCCGATGCTTGTCAAGTAAACAGCCAGGTATGCAAACACGGCGACACAAACACACAGAAAATATGGATGTAAATATTGTGTTTTGAGTGATGGCAGGATTTGGAATCCAGGGAAGTGATTGACAACCATGTGAGTGAGAAAATATGACTTCCTCTGATGATGGGGGATTTCTCCATCTGTCATAGGCCTGAGCTTATAAATCCACACAAGCCAGACACATTTACACACAGGTTTATTTGCGAATGCTCACTAGCTCGGCACAAGCTACTGTATTATGCCAGCTTGGTTAACCACAGAAGTGGATATAAATAATTAACACTCGTTGGGTAAAGGACCAACATGAAAAGTTGGGTCTGTCCCTGGACTTGAATCTAGATCTGACATGCTCACTCCAAGACAACCGAACCTCTTTCTGCATGGTTGATTTTCAGTTGCACCAACCAATCACACCAAGAGCTTCTCCCTTCTCCACCTTCCCTGCACTCCTCTCCTCTCTTCACCTTTTTGTTTTTTTAACTTTGTTGTTCTCCTTCTCTTGAACATCCCTGGTGGTCTGACATCATCACTGAGGTGGTCTTACATCCGTGTGGTCCTCCAGGTCAACAAGGGGAACGCAGACATCAACCGGGTCAGAGAGCACACAGAAAGAGAAAGAGAGAATGTTTTTTACCTGTTACGAGTCCCTTTGAAAGAACCGTCCTGCTAGTACGACACAGAGCCTACTGGCACCAGAACTAGTGGTAGTACAGATGCAAATGTGTGTTTGTGTACTGATACATCACTGCTATCAAATTATCTAGATGAGGATCAAGGGCATTTTTTATTTCACGCTCACTCCAGTACAGTGTTAAGATACATTTGCAGACACTTGAAACTTGCTCGAGATAAAAATTCTTCAACTGAAAGCAAGTTAGGAAAACAGGAAATTTGTAGGCGAGGGCTCGGAACATAAAAATCATTGAAGTATGAGGCAGAAATTGATCAGTCAAGTCCCCCGATGGAACACACAGAAGATCCCCATGAAACCCAAAGCACTGCAGAATCTGGAAAAGATACAAAGCAGATTTTTTTTTCTTTTTCAAAACAATAAAAACTGATAAAAATCAACAACAACAATGCAAACGGAAACGAAAAACTCCACACCACTGCTGCCGGTCGCTGCAGCATCCCGCTAAAGAAGAACCGGGGCAAAAGTACAAACACGAATTGGGTGTGAAATATAAGCACCAACTGCAGTACTTCATGCGAGTGCTCTAAGGAGTCGGGGTGTAACACAAAACTGTTTATATTGTATCTATATTCAGATATAAACCTAATTGTAACATCAGTTGTTAAAAGATATGTTTTTCTCTGTTACGTTGCCATTTGCCCATAATATGCAATGACATGTTTTAACAGTGGAAAAATACAAATCAGAACCGTAAGATTGTCTTTAATCGGAAGAGGAAAGTTCCACCTCTGTCAGGCAGGATCATGAAGAAGATCATGTCATCACGTCATTTCTTTACTGGAGGAGGATTCAGGCTAAAGGTGGACTTTTTTTTTTCTTTGCGTGCAGGACATCTATCTCATGTCACAGCTGACCTTGTCTTGATACTGACGTCGGAGCTTAAAACAGAATCACTTCCTTTCTGCAGTATTTTTAGCAAACGTAGTCATGGAATTCAGCCAAAAATAACAATGTTGTGGTCAGATCCACCCATGGTCTCGGCGTGTTGAGGAGGTGTGAGAGCCTGTGTGGTTTGAAAAGAGGCTTGGCGCCAGGATGATACAGTGGCTTATCATTGCTTTATGTCATCACAGTTTATCTATTGAAATGAGATTGTTTTCAGATCAGTCAAAAATAATTACTCACACATTCCATGTACTGTATCTACTAGTATACAAACTGGAGTCATTAATCATTTTATCAAGAAATGGGGCACAAAACCTACATGTTTTAACACCACCTTCTTCTGATGGAAAAAAAAACATAGTGGCAGTCTCATGACTCACATAAGGAGGCAATTCTAGTTGTTATTACTCTATTACTTGCTGGAAAATGTTCTATATGGATCTAAACTTCACACTTTGTGAAGTTTAGTTTGAAGTGCTGGTAAGGTCGCACCTTCCTCGATTTGTGGTTTGTGAGATGATTGAGCAACAACGTCCATTGACGTACACAAACTCAAACTTGATGACTCGACTTCTGAAAACTCCTGGTGTGTGTGTATTTGTGTGTGTGTGTGTGTGTGTGTGTGTGTGTGTGTGTGTGCGTGCGTGTCTGCATGTGCGTCAAGTCCGCCAGTGTCTTGGAAAGGAAAATTGTTTCAGATAACACTCTGAGGCTCTGTGTTGCATCAGATGAACACCACAAACGGATAAATACCCCGCAAAGTAAATGAACGGGGGGGAGGAAATTAAACTCCTTTACGGAAAGATGATGTGAGGTAATAAGCTTTTAGTTGAGACAGTGTCAGCTGGATACACTATTGGATAGATTACCATGACATTTCGTACAGATGTTCATGGCCCCCAGGGGACAAATCCTCCTGACTCTGGTGATCCCGTCTTTCCCTCCAGCACCACCATGAGGTTGTGGTTTTGAGTGAAAGGTCTCAATAACTAGCCTGTTGCTGCGTCGCTCGTAGTTTGAACACAGCATGAGGGTTGGGTTATGCTGGAAAAGAAGTAGTTGATATCCCGAAGACCTTCACGCTGTAGCACTTGGCTGTACACATGAAAAGTGACAGAAATTGTTGTGTAACAAATGAAAAAAAGAGCTTGAGAATCTCAAACAATGCCTACGTTCTCACCTTGGCACAGCTGGCCAATAACGTTGGAAAATCGTTGTGAATAAAACATCGGAACGGTGTGCGAGGAGGAGGGTTTCCAATTCGGTTTCACTGTCCAATAGGTCGGCCACTTCTGAAAGATTATACTGGCGCCCTTTAGTGCGTTTGTTGTTGTTGTAACTTGTGCTGGTATTACACTACATTGCCAGGTGTTTCATTTATTTTGTCCAACCCCATGCACATCATTTAAATCTATCCACCCAAAAACTACTTGCACTGCAACCACCTTCGCCGAAGGCACCGTGAGAGTGTATTGAACTCGGCACCCTGCCACAGGAGCCGCCGCTTTCGGGAGTCCTCTCGTAAATCAGTTGTGAAAGCACCGGGGCGCCGCCCAGGCCTCTCCGAGCGAAGATGAGAGTATGGTCGGCTGCCCTTTGAGGGAAAGACGGAAAGATACAAAGACAGGAAAAGGCTTTTTTTGCCAAAACAAGGGGGAAATCCAGAAGCTATGTTCCTGTTTCAATGGAAAACACAGCATTGTGTTCGCCTCCAGATTGAAATATAACTGGTGGTCTTTTGTACACCTATAATTTATACAGCTAAATGGCTGGAGGTAACACTTACCATGGTGAGATGAAGATCAGATGAAAAATTATGTATTGTGTTTGGCATTCCAACCCATGCTATCTGACTCCACACGTCCATTGTTTGTTCTGATTGAGCGTGTGTGTGCGAAACGTGTGTGTCTACTCAACCATGACAAGCTTTAAAGTGGATAGCTCCTGATAGATTCCTGTTTGTTTTCTCGGCACGAGATCAAAGTCAGGTGGCCTTTAAATTAGCTCGTAGGGGGTTCGCATTGTATGACAGCGCCGAGTAAGGGCCCGGAGGAGGGAGCCAGCTCTTTAATGTTGATCCAGAAACCACTATGCACTTTCGTAACGCCATTTCACAGGTGAGAGCTGTGTCAGCCTCCGTTAAAAACAAAAACCAAATCCCCACAGCAGGGCGGTGAATACTAAGGTAGCGATTCTGTGTCTGACCTGTTCGTTTACATGGATAAGTGATCCAACGCGGCAAAAGCTATTCTCAGCGACGGAATCGGATTATGCGACGATCCATATGCAATCGCTTTATGCCGAGGGAGAAAGGCAGACGTGGAGGAGAGATGGCAGCGAGGAGACAGAAGGATTAGAGATGAGAAGGAGGTGTGGGGGTGTGCGAGGAGGAAGAGATAGAGAGGGAGAGGAGGGCGATGAGAGAGAGAAATAGCAGGGTTGCCAGGACTCCAAAGCTTGTCTGTCATTCCGTGCGTCAGTCGGCCTATTCCGAGGCTCAGACACAGGTACAGTGTTTGCGCAAATGGGAGCATATATAACTCGCAGGCACGAAACAAACATTTTCTCACTCGATCAACGCAAGCTGGAAATATCCCATTTCATCCTCTGTCACAGCCTAAATAGATTCCACCACCACAGCAATCCTTTTTCCCCTTCTCATTTTTCTCTCTTTTTTTTTCTTACCTCACTCTCACTCTCTGTAGCACAGCAGACCTTCTGGCTGTTTCCCTGGCAACAGCTGCTTCCTGTTTGGCTGTCTGTGTTGCCACTGAGCAGGGGTAGGGGTGATGGTGGCCGTGGTGGTTTGTGGTGGTGGCGGAACAGGCTGGCTATTGGTAATGAAGCGGCCCTGAAGTGGACATCCGGTGTCTGTGGCGCTAGTAGGTTGTATCAGCTGTAGCTAAGCTAATGCTAATGGGAAAACTGTAAAAGAATGTCAAATATGTTCTTGATGGCTACTTACGCGATATAATGTTGGCAGTCGGAGGCTAAAGCTCCATGTCCTTGGCGGTTAGCGTCCTCACCAGGTGATGACACGTGTAGAGGACACAGCATCATCGTAGAAGTATCCCGAGTATCACATGGCAGAATTTGAAATAAATTGAAATAAATAGGAAAATATATATTTCTTCTAACATAGTAGTTGGATGAATTGAAAGCTTATTGGAGAAAGAAAGCTTTGAACAACATATTCTAACATTTGATTTTGGAAAGATGACGTAAACAAACTCTTTAAAACGTCTCCTATTACAGCCCCATAAGTGGTACAAAGCCTGACAGGCCTACTGTGCCAAGTCACAGTTACTCTGCTATGATTGGACAATCACTGGAGGGGTTGAGGGAACGCTCAATTGGCACGGGAATTTCCGTTCACAACCCTGAAGGCTTGAACACACAGTTTAGTAAAAATGATGCTGTTTTCATCCCTTGTTGTGTTTTTCGGAAATCCTAAATATATCCACCAGATTAGAAATCACAGGACCCCACCTGATCTTGAGGGTTAAAAGACGTTCTGTAACTGACGACTAATTACAGGACGGTGGTTTGAGATTTCTCCTCTCATTAAAACAATAAAAAAAAAAGCAGAAGTCATGCAGTTTTGATAATGCAGCCTGTTTTCCAGCCTGCCACGTGCGCTGTAAATAATATTCTCGTAGTAATGAGTTGCAGCGACATTGTCCCGTTTCATGAAGCCCACGCGGATCGCTGGCATAATTAATAATTTGCGGCATAGGCTCCGTAAACATTGATGTGGGCACTGTCGACCTGTGGAAATGAAGGTCAGTGCGAGTCAGCCAGAGCAAATTAGACCCCAGAGTCCCAGAGAGTGCACAGACCATTTCTGTAATTACTAGGCCACTGTGTTTTAGACCAGGGTACACGATTAAGGGTGCTTTTGCAAGCCAACATGATGATACAGTCTTGCATGTTGAGGCATGATGTAAAAAAAAAAGGACATTCGGTGAAACTTTTCCATGAGGATTGGCTTTTTCCTAAAATTTCACACTTCGTCGGGAAAGACGCAGATTTCTCAACCTCGAAAGGTTCACTCGGTTATAGCAGCTGTGCTGTCTTTATCCAGTCTGGCTTTTGCACAACAACCTAATTCAAATGAAACAGTCATCTCAGTGTTGCAACATCTGCATCACATGAGATGTATTTAATTCCTCATTAACCTATCCAAGCAAAGCGCGTGTTGTAATTCACCTCAAAGGTCACGTCAGCATCGGTGGATCGTTTGTTCTCGCACTGTTGCGAGAGAGACTTTTCCGCTCCGTGCTGTCAATCCCCGCTTTGCGAATGACTTTTACATGTGCGAGTGAGTGAGTGAGTGAGTGAGTGAGTGGAGCTTAGAGTCGTACAGCTGCGGACGAATGCTTTGAAGTGATTGTGTCTTTGTAGAGCAAGAAGCCGTACTGACACCCGGCATACTTGTCAAAGCATACCAGACGTGGCTGAGCGCCGCTTCCCCCTCACAAATGTGGTTCGATAAATGCCAGGAATGACATCAAAACTTTGCTCCTGAGGCATTTATTCAAAGAAGAGCGCTCTGTTGGAGGCGACCGCGGTGTTTTGGCAAGAAGGTACGAGGAGAGGGGGGGGGGGGCGGGCGGGGTATACCCATATCTTACATGAAACAATAGCTTCTACTCAAGAAGCTTCTCAAGTTCACAGGTACAACACATGGTACATAGCGTATGTGGGGCGAGTATCTTCTTCCATATACCGGCTTGTTTCCCTCCCAACTCGAAAAACTGTCAGAAGATAAAAGAAGAAACACAGCACACAACGAGAGTGGGAAACACAGAGCGACTTCAAAGCTGGGAGAAGAATTTCTTTAAACAGG
Organism: Anarrhichthys ocellatus; assembly: GCF_004355925.1. NCBI lineage: Eukaryota > Metazoa > Chordata > Actinopteri > Perciformes > Anarhichadidae > Anarrhichthys > Anarrhichthys ocellatus. Next base: position 1,577,489 of record NW_022280085.1, on the reverse strand, counting down.
GTTCTCCAAAGACCACATCAAACACAAGGGGGGGGGGGGGGCGAATGGGGTGGAGGGAGGGAGCTGGGTTGGGTTCAAGTGTGCGCATGCTCGCGGAAGTGCATGTGAGCGCCCCGGCGTGCGTGCATCACAACACGGCAACAGATGCATCTGGGCTACGACGCTGCAAAAGAAAAAACAAGTGTGGGGAAGAAAAAGAGGCTGTCAGCTCAAATAAAGAGTTTGGAGTGTGTGTGTGTGCGTGTGTGTGTGTGTTTTCGTGTGTGCGTTTTCTTCTCGTTCTGGGAGGCCTCTTCAGCACCCAAAGAGCACTTCAGCACAGCGGCTGCCAAGGAGACGATCAGAGGGTGGCCCCGCAGCCCACACACACGCTCACGCACACTCACCCTTCCGCATCAGGGCTCCCATCAGCCGCTCACACACACACTCACACTCACACGCACACACGCACACGCATCAAACCACACACATGCGTATCAACCGGAGTGGATATTGATTGTTTTAAACAGAGCATTTACGACGCAAATGCTATTCCTAGGGCCTGGAGCACGCCCACACACGTTTTCCCCCATGACACACACACACACACACACACAAACAGTACTGTACACACACGCAGAAATGCACAAATAACCAGCGATACATTAAAGCAGGCATTCTCGACATTCCCATGAAAGCCTCTGGTATCATCTGCAGGCATCGCTCCACGATCACCTCTGACTCAATGAGCCCTTTGTCAGGGAAAAAAACCATGACCTTTCTCCTGTTTTGACCGAGGCCGTCTGTGGAGTTTCAGACCCGTCGTCTCAAGACCTCCCTCCGTAACAATGGCATCGGTGGGAAGAGAAAGGCTGGTAGAATGGAAACTGCGTAAAGTATTCCAGTCTGAGGTTTGTGTGCTGTCTGACCCCGGTGGCTCCTGTTCTTCCTTTCTTTTCATGGCATTCCTTCCTATGTCTCCGTTACTCTGGCACTCGGGCAGACGAGGCATTGTGGCCCTGCATCCTTCCTGTCGGCCTCCTCTCATTGGGTCCCTGCCTGTCTGTCTGCATTTCTGCCCGTCTGTCTGCATTTCTGCCCGTCTGCCTGCCTGCCTGTCTGTCTGGCTTCTTGCTTGTCTCTATCTGTTCTCTGTCAATAATTACGGCTGTGTGTCTCTCTCTACCTATTTTATCCTGTCGGCATTATTACACAGCCGCAGGCTGATTTGGTGTTCGTGAATAGGCTTGAAATGTATTTGTATTAAATGCTAACAATGAAAACCCTGTTGTTAAGCAGGTATAATGGTTTATAATGCTTTACTGTAAGAAGCATCGAGGTGTATGAAAGCCGTGGTACATGCACCAAACAAATAGGGGCCGACATCTCACCTCTATGGGTCCATACCATACCATTACAAATCATAAAAAAATAGGCAAATATAAAGCCTATAATCTGCTGAAACTCTGAAAGCCGGACGAAATAACACTGCTATCTGATAATCTTCTATTTTATTTCGTTACTTTAGCCATCTGTGTATGGTCCGTTTACGTTTTGATAGTTTGTTTATTGGATTAAAACTAAAGTGGCAGAAACGAGAAAGTGACTCGTATATTGTTTGCCTCCAGAGGACTGCTTTGCTGGGAGGAGGTCAGCAGCCCGGAGAGAGGGACATTCAGCTAGCTGCTGTGTAGCAACTGATAGAGCGCTGATTCTAACCTGTGTAACGGCAGCTCCCCAGAATCAGAGCCCCAGCGCTGGGGTTTGCACTGGCTGAAATTGCTGCTGGTCCACCGGAGCTGTCGCCCACCCACACCTCCCGGCAAAGTAGTCTCCTAGTGGGCGGAGACGACGAAACGAAAATATGCGCCATTTTCTCATCTCGGCCACTTTGGAAGTAATCCAACTAAGAAACTATCAAAACCTCCACAAACCCTGTATACCTTCAACGTGATTGCCAAGCACCTCGGGGCAGCTCTACTTTTCGTCCTCTCCTGTTGTACTGAGACCAGACTGTACGCTTCAGTGACTCACTGTTGCCTCTCGAAGTACAAGTCTGGGACGGACCACTACCAGAACTCCTGTGTCGCCTAATGTATTTACTCAGTCGAAAGGTTTATGCTCCTACCTGACTGTCAAAGACTCAACGATCTGGTGGAAGTTGGTGTAGATAATATTTAATAATTGTAGATTTCAGCTGGTCTTCAGGTTTGTCCCCAAATGCACCTCGGAACACTCTGTTCTGAGAAAGGCACACAGCTGGACAACAAGGGTTCCGACGCTTATCTGCTTATTTCTTGAGAAAATGTGGATCAAGTGTTGAAATGTTGAAATGTCTAAAAATCATTGCGTACGATGATTGTCAGATATAACATACACCCACAAAAATACAACACCTCGGTTGTGTTAAACTGGTAGGAGTCAGAAAAAGGCTGACCTGTGGAAAATGTGTCGTTATTAATCTGTACAGCTGTGCGTCCTTTGATGGCAGTATATGCACGTATCACAGACACAATCAGTGGTCACAGTAGCATTTACGTTTGCCATTTGCGTCTTTCACTGAAATAAACACCTGATAAGAATACACACATACACACACTACCATAGGATGCGATCAGAACAGCCTCTCTGCCCCCTCAACATCCTGTGTGAAAACCCTACTACCGCGGCAGCACAGGAAGCCACATCTGCGAGGAAGGACACGGGTTAGTCGGGACGTCCTACAGTGATCTGAGCTCAATGACAAAACTACGCAAATATTGCAATCCATAATATAGGTGTTTATCAATGCAACTTCCTTCTCGCTGCCATGTGCAAGCTGGGAGATGAAAAGCGTGCACAGGCGTTAGATAACATCCATTCATTCCCACAGGAGACACTCAGCCAGCTGACGGAGGGTAACAACCCGTGTAAAAGAGTCAGTACTAATGTGATTAGGTTTGATGCTGCAGATGATTTGCCTCAGGGCAACGTTCTGCCCTCTGATCCTTCCTAATTGATACACAGATGTGGGTGGATGGCTAAGGCAAGCTAGCGTGGGGAGAGGGAGGAGGATGAAGAAGAGGAGTAAAAAAGAGGGGGGTTGTGTATGCAGAAAATAGGGTAGAAGAGGCACCTGCTGGGTCCACATGGCTTTGAATGGCCCATTTTAAGTGGCTGCACTCACGCACGCATCAGTCTGAAGCACTGCGCCTGCTGTGAGCAAATGTGGTTGCGAGCACACGCTGCCCCTGATCAAGGCTTTTGGCAAGGTGGTTTGTGTTATCCGGTGGGCGGACCAGAGATGGTGGGCTAGATTGTTTTATTGAAGCACAGGTGCACGTTGTACAGAAGGATAGTTAAGGGTGAACTGAGGATAGGGAAGAGGGGGAAAACAAAGTACAGTAAACAACAGAAAGGGTCGCATAAATAGAGGCCAATGCCAAAGTTAAAAAAATTGGTAATTTCTGCAATATCTGCAACTACGGTATATTTAGAACAATACTGTAGTAGTGGCAAATAGGTTATGGTAAAGGTATGTTTAAAGGTGCTACATTCGAAATTCAGAGCATATATTGTGCTTCCACACGACTCTCAACATGGCGACGGCTGAGCTGGCGACTGGCAGCTAACGGTGCTTACAGTGCTAGCAGCGCAAACAATGGCAACAGTGCTGACAGAGCTAACAGACTTGGGGGGGAACCCGGAGGCTATGCTATGACACCGTCAGTCAGGATGACGTTATCAGCTGTAACCGCCAAATCAGCGCAGTGCTACATAGCGGCCATGAGCTAGCCAGTGGGGCACCCTCACATTCACTAAAAGGCGTGCACGGCCCAACAAATAGTTATGCAATATTAATGCTCTGAATGTCATATAGAGAATTTTTAAGGTAACAGATTTTTGGGTCATTTTTAGCTCCTAACACAACACTGGCATATTATTACTTATACAGTTCTGAATTTTTTAGCAAACAGTTGCTTATTTATCGAGCAGATATAGAGCGACATTAGAATTCATGTGTTTCTGGCCACCTGGTGAACAGAAGTCCAATTAATACTCTCCTTAGCTCGGTTTTGGTCTCCACCAACTCCTGTAATATGCGGCTTTTTAGCTGCTAAATGCTCCACTGTGCTCACCAGCTAATTGCTAACGTTTTGCCAGTCTGTCATTTCAGGCTTGAGTGTATGTGAGTGACTATATGTGTATATGTGATGGGAGGGCAGCTGGGGAGAGAAAGCCACTATGAGCATATGAGCATGTGTGTGTTCATGTGCATGTTTTTCTGACCCACTCAGCAGGGAGAAAACATCTGCGTGTGGATCCACCTGCATGCAATCATCTGCACACAACATTCACATTTATCTGTCAAGAAGCACAAAGAAACCAATCTACTCATCCGATACCACAACTAAAGGCATAAATTACTTTTCCATTTCAGATCAGAAGCAGCATACACGTGTCCATATATTCAGGATCAGATGTCAAGAGTGTTTTGTGAGTCACAGATTTTGAATGCTCATGGTCTTGGCAGGGGTTACAGCCAGATAACATCAAATGAAAGTTGGACACACACACACACACACACACACACACACACACATACACACAGTTGGTACAGTTCTCCGGGTGAGTAACTGCAAAGGCTGAGCTGAGAAGTCAGTTACAGAGTGCTCGTGGTGGGATACAGATGAAGCCAACTGAATGCGCAGATGCCGGCCAAAGTTTACGCTTTAAAGTTCCTTTCACATCTGACACCGAAACTCATTTCCCTCTTTAGCGTCATGGGGGCGTTGCAGCACTTTCAAATAGACGGAACGGAGATGCTCTCAAACAGTCACTTGCGGATGGGATGGGAGCACAACTCTCCTTATTACTCAGCAGAAGAGAAAGTTGGCGTCAGACCGAGATGCAAGATTCAAAATGTTGAAAAAAATGAGAGGAACATGGATTACAAGAGCATACAGAGTAGGTGACTACCATCAGTCCCTCGAGAGGGGCTCATAGGGATTCTAATCACATTAAAATACCCATAAAGGCCATTAAGGGACCCAGAAATAGAATTAAGTACTCTTTAGCCAGCTCAGTGTGTGTGTAGGGGGTCCGGTAGCTAAAACTTGTGAGGGTATGAAAGGAACCAGTGAAATTCTGTATCTATGAGTGAGTGTTGGAGAGTGAGGGAGTGAAGTGAAAAACATCTATCAGCATGTGTGTGTTGTTCTTCAGGTTGTGGAGGAGATTGCTGGGGGGAGACCACCTACACTTCCACCTGCTCTGCCTTTTAGAGGGGCCTCTTCAATCACAAGGCCGGGGTCATTATGGATGCGAGCCTCTAGCCGCCAGGCATTGTTTTTCTGCTATTTCTGTCCTCGCGCTTTACAGTGAAACACCGAGCAAGAGCCCCATTAACAGCTGCGCTTCAAAAAACGCGAGCAGCCACGACAGGAAACATCGGGCCCTGTGCATCACGCTCACATTTTTTTTTTGCTCATGTGAAGAATGCGTTACCGAATGGTGCTTTCTGAGGCAACATCCGAACGCCGAACCTCTTCCAAGATTCTTTTGACAAAATAATGTGTTATTTCTTTTGTTGTTGTCGAGAACAGAGGTTAACCACTACAGCTCTGCAAAAAACGCAGCCTAACAAACTTTTCTTTAGCACGGAGGTGGATGCGATAAAAAAAAGAAAAAAAGAACGAGGACACCTCTGAATTTGCCCAGACTGACACGGTGATGAGCAATGGCAAATCAGTGAACTGTTTGACAGGCACTGTGAATATGACTAAGCCCAAACTTTCAAAGTGAGATATGAAGGGGGAACGTGTTTGTTCTTGACTTCAGGGAAAAAAACATATCTGAAGGCTTCTGATGCTGCGCACGTTTGTTTGCTGTGTTTTTAGGAGATGTGCAAAATCAATACACGTTGTATGGATGTTATAGAAATGTAAAGGAATAGATGGACAGTTGGGAAGTCGTGTGTATTTGTTTTCTGGGGTGAAAGTTAGATTGCATGTATGTGCGGTAAATATGCAGCTACTTTCCAGCAGCTGGTTAGCCTAGCTTAGCATTAGCACTGGAAACAGCTCACGAAATACAATGAACAGCACTAAAAAAAAGTTCACTCATACACAAGTTCTATCTTATTTGTTTAATCAGGAGGACAAAAACCAAACTGTAAAATGTTTCGCTTTAACATTGGTTAGCAGGTTAGCTGTCCAGCTAATCTAAGCTGACCGTCTGCTAGCTGTAGCTTCAAGTTTACTGTACAGATACGAAAGTATTTGAAACTCTTGGCAAGTAAAACAAATCCTGGTAAGTGTCTTTCTTCAAAAAGTCAAACTATTCCTTTAAATCTCTGAAGTTGTAACGACCTTCAAACGGCTCGAATCCAGCCAGATACCTTCTGTTCTTGAAAGACTCGTAAACAACTCTGCCGTGCAAACAATTAGAGATTTGTGACCAAACAAGACTCCTTAATTGCCCATGGAGAGTCTATATTTGGAGCCAAGCGTCCTAAATGCACTACTTAAGGTAAACTACATTAAACGTGAGGTAATTAGCGTGCGCATACCAGACCGAGATCTGCTAATTGTGCTGCCTGTGGTTGTCCCTGCCTGCCTCCACCCAACACGGCTCCTAATGCTAACCTCGGCATCTACTCTGCACGAGATCATCGTCCGGGGCGCAGAACACGCAAACAGTAATTGCCAGCTGAGGTGAGACACAAAAACATGTCTGATAGCAGGCCGAGCTGAGGCACGGGGCACTACGAGGTGTGCATGTGTGTGTGTGTGTGTGTGTGTGTGAGTGTGTGTGTGTTTGTCTCATCACTTCAAGCTGCCTACGAGGTGGTGCACCAGCAAAAAAAATAAAAAAATAAAAATTTACATATGTGAGCAAGACTGTGACTGTGAGTGAGAGCGGAGCGCAGTGTGTTTGTGTGAGTGGTGGAAATATGTGGGTGTTTTGCGGGGGAGTCGGATGATTTTTACAGGCACTGATTCACCCCGAGGAGCGTCCGTGTCCGGGCCTGTTTAAGACGTGCCTGGTCCCGGACGTCGGGGAAATGGCGCTCGGGTTACGGGATCACGCAAAGGCTCCCCGAGGCTTAATAAGAGTTGCCAACGCAGACAAAAGCCGGAGAATCTGCTGTCTTTTTATGTTGACGGAAAAGAAAAAAAAACGTTTGCCCCCAGAAACTGCTGCCGCTGCTTTACTCAGAAGTATCCCTAACCTGAGAAAATCCCAGCGGATTTGTGTCACGAGCAGACTCAAAGCACATGTGTGTTGTGTGAGTGATTGTGTTGCTGTTTGTTTATAGTAATGAGGATTCGAGTGTGACTTGAAACTTACTCACTCCCCTGTCATCGGCTCGAACTCTGCGCCTCATCACTTTTGCCTACCAGTGACGTCATTCCCCTCAAGGTCATGACCTCCACAATCATTAATACCCCCCCCCCCTGAAGGGATTCCCTGGTCTGGCTTTACCTACACTATGACGTCCTGCTGTCTAGCGCTGCAAAGCTTCCGTTTTATTTATTTGGACTCTGACTAGGAGGGAAACCAGGAAGTGGACCAGACTGAGGATGAGACTCAACACAGGCAAGAAACAACTGCTGACAGGGGAAGAGGAAAGGGGAGTTTTGCAGAGCATATGTGATTGTTCTCACACACACACACACACACACACACACACACACACACACACACACACATATTTCTAATAAACAAGATTTAATTGTTTATCAAAGAGTTAAGGGTTGCAAAGAGAGCCGCAGCTGCTTTCAAATCAGCCTGTGTTGGCTGAAAAACCTCCGTAGAGAGGGAACAAATGCTCGGGTGGATGATTTATATCATTCTAAAAAAACAAAACAGATAATGAGCTCCCCCAGTGAGCATTTTTCCGTTGAATAGATGTTTAAAAGACGTCTACGCCCAATGTTGAAAAGATGTTCAGAATTGGTTGAAAAGTGAAAGTTTTTTCGCCGACTATTTGTAGACGTTGATTAAACGTTCACCCTTAGACCAGATTTAAACGTGATTTGCAATACTATAATTTTTCGTCCTCTACATTGTGCTAATAATAATATATTATGATATAGAGGCTTACTAAGAAACCACATCCACATTTATCAGTTGAAAGCCAGTATTGGACATCATATTGAAATATGGTCTAAACGTGAACGTTGAATCAACGTCTACAAATAGTCGGCTAAAAACTTTTCACTTTTCAACGTGATTTCAACGTCACCATGTTTTAACCGTCAAAATGCTCTCAGATCAATATGTAGCAACTAAATACTTAATGTTAGTAACACATCAACAGTTTCCACTTACAGGACAAAAGACCAAGTGACAGGCAACAGTTCATTTGTATTTATTAAAGCACAATATGAATATAAACAATGTTCTTTATATAAAACCATAATCTCCTTCTCCTTCTTTAAATGTCGTTTTCAAAGCCACACAGGAGCCGGTTTCAGGAGATCTGCCATATTTTCAAGCTGGACATCTGTAAATAAAACAAGTATTTAAAATGTGTACAGCCCCACTCGCTGTCCGTATTACTACGGACAGTAAGAAAAATACGGAAAATACACGTGTAGTTTACATGTGAAATGTCCTCTATTTTATAACGTTGGGCTACAGGGACAGTCCACAAAGAAAGTGTCTCCAATATTAACTAACACACGTGTCTATGTTTACCTTCGTAACATGCTAACACTACAAGCTAACATGCTAACGCTACAATTGCTAGCAGCCTCGCCACCATGATGAGCATAACATGATATTAATGGTTTGGTAATGATATTTCGGTTTGCAATATTGGAATAAAGTAGTTCAAGTACTTACAGAGTATGTCCTTAGCGTGAAGCCTCGTTTATTCTGTCAGCTCGTTCATTTCGCTCATCAACTCAGTAAGCTAGCTAGCATCGTGCAGACAGCACGCCAGCGTCTCTAACTTAGAAAATTGCACTGAGTCCGTGCGCATGCGTGTTACAGCAGTAAACACAGAGTTGTATTTTACGTGAACTTATGTGATTATACAGACATAATGTGCTCTGCTCTCATTACGATGTCCTGGGAGCTTCTTGTTGACAGCACACAGTCTATAGTTCCATATTTACGAAGTTTTGTATGAGACATTGAATGCGTTGAAATAATGTCTTCGTGTAGACCACATATCAACGGCCAGCGTAATATGATTTTGGAGAAATACGTTTAAAGTAACCAAAATCGCATCTCTTTCAACCTACAACTGAACAAACCATCAACCGGTTCAAAAGACGGCTAAAATACGTCTAAGACGTTCAGACCCCAAATCAACTCTTTTTCAACCAGAAATCAATGTTGAAATCAGGGTTAGTGCTCACTGGGCCGTGGAGGCTGACATGGCAACACTCTAAAAGCCAAAGCCATGTTTCGACCATGTGGCAGATAAAGAAGCAAAAGGAAACACACACACACCGCCGAGTGGCTGTGGCTGTGTGACCGAGCCAAACCATAACTGAGAAGACCCGCTCAAATGGAATGTCAATGTCGCTCGAAAGCCCAGCGGGAGCCCGCCGCTGGCATCGAAGGCGCGGAGGCTTTGGTGGAGAAGAGGAATTGGCGCGGCGTATTATTTGCCACTTCAAGACTGTGCAGAGGAAATGTGTGCCATCTCAAATCCCTGCCTCTAGTTGCCCTATACTCTCATGACACACACACACACACACACACACACACACACACACACACACACGCACACACACGCACACACACACACTCTCACACAAAGATCTGGAGCCAATTGTTCTCTCATGCCACAACACCCTCAACCCCCGCATTCCCCTCTGCTGCGCTAAATGTCCTCTTGTGCTACAGGCTCCGTGGCTTTTTAACTTATAAGTCTGCACAGGGCAAGACCATTAAGAGCACATTCAGCATTAATTACCATGATTGCATGTGTGTGCACTATATAGACCAATAAACGGAAAAAGAGCGAAGGGAGGCGGAGGACGGGATGCCAAACATGTTGACCTCCGGCACTGACATCGGTGACCCACACTTTTGACTGACGAACGGTTCTTTCTAACCGCTTCTCCCCACCATCTCTCTGCAGAACGTGGCCCACTGCTCCATTAATAATGATGGGGAGGGCCTTGCTTTTCAACAAGTTGAAATATATAATTATAACAAATATAACAAATCATTTTGTAAAGTACTTTACATGTACATTTATTTAGTTTAGAGTGTTGGCATGCTAACCTTTAATTTGCACTAAAAACAAAGTACTGCCGAGGCTGATGGGAATGATGTCATCGGTTTTGCACATATTTGGACAAAAATTAACAACTTTAAATATTGTCCTGATGATGACACTTAATGAACAATGACGGGATCATCCTGAGGGGGACATGAACATACCAAATTGCATCTGACAGTTGTTAGACAATTCACCAATAACCACAAATGTGAACCTCACGGTGGTGCTAAAGGACAGAGCAGGGGGGTCTCCAAAGTGATAATTTCTCTTCTGGGGACCACGAATGTCTGTATGGCAATCGATCCAATAGCTCTTTAGATATCTCATTCTGGATCAAAGCAGCAGACCGACCAAACAGCCTGACATTGCCATCCCTAGAACCATGCTGCTACTGTAACTAAAAATACATTTGATCATAATCAAACTAAATTGAAATTCTCTGGTATCATTTCTTCAAGATGCTTCCCATAAAACATGATTACTTCTATAATTAGTCTATTAGCTTTTTGAAAACAAGTCCCAGTACTGTTAGATCATGGGCCCTTCAATGTAACACAACAGTTCCTGTACAATACGAAGGCCGAATTCGAGGCCTCAAAGATGCTCCAATATATGCACTGATGCATGTCAGGCTTGGAATCAATCAAGCATCTCTGATTAGAAATATCATGAACTTTAGCCTTCAAATTATTGGCACACAAAGGCGAAATGAAGTTGAAGCTGTCAGTACCATCAGCGGGCTTAGATGTTAATAGATCAACATGGTCAGTTCGGGATTAATAGAGGGGAGCGGAGGTAAACACCATCGGGCCGTCATGTGATGTTGACGAGGACGCTGCTGTTGATGATGATGATGATGTAAACGATGATGGACCCTTCTATTAATAGACCTGGCAATACAGTGACCACAGTCACAAAGGAGAACAGCGACGCTATGGATGAGAGGCCCCATTATGTCCAAATGAAGGAGTCAGCCACTCTGTCAAGAGGGCACTTAACAAACAAACCTCATCTGACTGAGCCTGTCTTTCTTTTTCCCCTTGCCCACCCGCTCTCCCTGCGCTATAACCCCGACACTTTTCTGCTGAGTGGGTGTTTGGAGGAGTTGTGAAGGTCAGGGGAAAGACTCTGAAGTGAGGACTGAGCTCGGGGCTTTGACCTCAGATTGGCCCCGGCCGCTCTGAGTCACGGAGATGGAGCAACCGAAAGGGGCCCTGCGTTGTGGAGAAGCAGACGACAAGCAGGCTGCTGCCCAGTGCTGACAAAAGGAGAGTTGTGCAGAGGTGGCGAGGCACAATGGGACGGTTTGAGAGGAGGAGGTAAGGAGAGCTCAATCCCCACCATAAGCACCTTATTGTGAAAGCCTGCTTTGTTAAGAGACAGAATCTATAGGGCGAAGAAATTAAGGGGATTTTCCCATGTGTAGGCATTGGTGACATTGTCAAAAAGAAGTACTACGAAACGTTGGAGGACTCAGGCTGTCTGAGTGGCCGGGGCGGAAAAATGAATAAAAAGGGCACCAGTGTGCAGAAAGATTTCTAGCATGTAGGGCAGCTTATATGGCACTGCACCAAGTTTTCTACATTTACCGGCACCCATTAGTGCACTGCATCTCGTTTCCTCCACTGGAAGGGCACCCTAAAGGGCTTTTTATTATGTTTTAATAACATCCATTGAAATATCATGGCACAATATCATTCAATCGATCTTAGAAGCCTAGAAGACATTATACATCTGAAGTCATCCTCCTGCTGCTTGGATATTCTACCAACACACTTTTTCAAACATATTTCAAACTGCAAGACCACTGATCTTTTACAAATAGTAAACACATCCCTTCTCTCAGGTGTCTTCCCACAAGCCCTAAAAACTGCAGTTATTAAACCACTCCTAAAGAAGGCTAATTTAGACTCCGCAACAATGAAAAATGATAGGCCAATATCAAACCTCTCATTTTTAAGTAAAATAATTGAAAAAGCGGTCTTTCAACAGCTGAACAAATTCTTGCCCGTAAATAACTGCTTTGATGTCTTCCAGTCAGGCTTTCGACAGCACCACAGTACTGAAACTGCTCTTGTTAAGGTTTTCAACGACATCCACTTAAACACAGACAATTGCAGAATTTTTGTCTTAGTATTACTGTATCTCAGTGCTGCATTCGACATGGTCGACCATGCCATACTCCTAGAAAGACTAAAAATCTGGGTGGGACTCTCTGGCACAGCACTTAACTGGTTTGAATCCTACTTGAAGGACAGAGAATACTTTGTGTCTGTAGCTAATTACACATCAGAGCTGACTAAAATGATATGTGGTGTTCCCCAAGGTTCAATACTGGGGCCTCTTCTGTTCAACATCTACATGCTTCCATGAGCTCAGATTATGGAAAACAACAAAGTGTGTTATCATAATTATGCAGACGAGACACAAATCTACATAACTATATCACCAGGGGACTATAATCCCAGACAAGGGCTGGGTAACTGCATTGAACAAATCAACAACTGGATGTGCCAGAATTTTCTTCAATTAAACAGAAGTAATTGTTTTTGGTACCAAGGACGAACGATTGAAAGTCAGCGCTCAGCTTCAATCACTGATGTTAAAAACCACAAACCAAGCCAGAAATCTAGGTGTAGTTATGGATTCAGACCTCAACCTGAACAGCCATATCAAGACAATTACAAAATCAGCCTACTATCACCTGAAGAATATATCAAGGATTAGAGGACTTATGTCTGGACAGGATTTGGAAAAACTTGTCCATGCATTCAACTTCAGTAGACTCGACTACTGTAACGGTGTGTTTACAGGTCTCTGTAACAAGTCAGTCAGAAAGCTGCAGCTGATTCAGAACGCTGCAGCTCGAGTCCTCACTAAGACCAGGAGGGTGGATCACATCACCCCAGTTCTGAGGTCTTTGCACTGGCTTCCTGTCCAACAAAGAATTTACTTTAAAATCCTGCTGTTGGTTTACAAAGCACTGAATGGTTTAGGGCCAAAATACATCTCTGATCTGCTGTTACCTTATGAACCATCCCGACCCCTTAGGTCGTCTGGGACCGGTCTACTTTCTGTTCCCAGAGTCAGAACTAAACAAAGCAGCGTTCAGTTTTTCTGCTCCACATATCTGGAACAAAGTCACAGAAAGCTGCAGGTCTGCTGAGACCCTCAGCTCCTTTAAATCAAGATTGAAGACCTTTCTGTTTGCTGCTGCCTTTAATTGAACCACATTCAAGGATATTAATCAATTTCTGCATTTTACTATACTACTGTATTTTATTTCTTACACTGCTTTTTAGTGTTTTAATGACTGTTTTTAATGTTTCAATCAATGTTCTTAAATGTTTTTAAATCTCCTTTTATTTTGCCTTATGTTTTGATGTTTTAATGGTTTTATGTGAAGCACTTTGAATTGCCTTGTTGTTGAAATGTGCTCTACAAATAAACTTGCCTTGCCTTGCCTTTTTTCCAGTGGATGGGCATCCTAAAGGGCTTTTTGTTATGTTTTCTCCACTGGAAGGGCACCCTAAAGGTAACTTTATCATGTTTATCTACAATAAGGGCATCCTAAATAGCACTTTATCATGTTTATCTACAATAAGGGCATCCTAAATAGCACTTTATCATGTTTATCTACAATAAGGGCATCCTAAAGGGCACTTTATCATGTTTTCTCCACTGGAATGGCATCCTAAGGGGCACTTTATCATGTTTTCTCCACTGGAAGGACATCTTAAAGGGCACTTTATCATGTTTATCTACAATAGGGGCATCAAAGAAGGCACCTTTGCTTTTGAACATGCCCCTCCTTTACTTACTTGATTTTGGAATGAAGCCACAAAATGTCAACAGCTCATTCTACATCTATGAGGATCAGAAAAAAAAACCACTTTAATGAGAAGTAAAAACATTTTCCAAAGCGGGAAATGGTGAATAACCACTCCATTGAATCTTTCTTATCGCTTCCCTTCAAGTAGATGTTCACATTGTGGTCAAACAAATTCTACACTCATGTATACTCCACCCTAAGTGATATACGTGCTTGTTCACACACACACACACACACACACACACCCACACTTTGCTTAATATTACGGGAAACAGCTTCTTTCCACCCTCAGGCCTTGCCTTTCCCCAACTCACCCAGGAACCAGAGCAGGTAACACTCAGTTGGTTTTGGCACTCGTCCATGTGATCCCGACTGTTAAACCGAGTCTGTTGCCAAGCAGCTTGTCCTGCCCTGGAACTCTTTGAAAGTTTGCCCAAAAAAATATGCATAAAGAACATGAACACAAAAGCCTGGCGCAGTTTTTGGGCTTATTTAGAAGAAGAAAAAAAAGCAGAAGTCAGAGGAAGGAATTTCTGTACTCGAGTACACAGACCATCTCTAAATCTAAACAGACTGAACTGAGATGTGACTAATCAAGATGTGACTAAGACGTCGGCCACCTTTTTTTTTTTTCCTTTCTTTTTTTCGCAAAAGCTGAAACCTGATAACTGAAATGTTCAACTAATCACCACATGTTGTTGTTTAGAGCTGAATCCGCCCAAAATTCACAGCACCATTGTTCACGATGTGGTGATCAACAGAGATTGTTCAGGACAAAAGAAATTATCACATATTTATCTGGAACACACTGTACATCTGTCTGAACGTTCACACGTCTGTCCCTCCCACTGGTTGAGTAACATGGGTGTTTTTTGACTAACATTTGGCAGGATGGCACGGTGCCACCTCACGAGTGTTCCCGTAAACACTTACCGCTGTGGACCCTATACTGTTGTGCTTTGCCAAAATGTCACTGGGACTGTGGTCAGCCTCTACCGCAGCGCTGAATAAAAAACGTAAACCCGAGCAGAGCAGAGCAGCAGCAGAAGCAGGCAGCTGCACAGAGAATAGAATTTATAAGGGAGGTGGCAAAGTGGAGGCATAACACTGCCAGGAACCGTTGTTTTCCTCTGTTTATTCATATTTCCATGGATACGGACAAAAAGGCATAGAATTAAAATAGTCGCTCAGAATACCAGAGAATTACTTGACATTAGGTCATTGTGATCAGGCGCGGAGACCCTAAAAGTTGGGATTTCAGACTTTCAGGCCAACTTTCGAGTCATGTCGCGAAGATGGTGAACAGTTGTCTTCTCCTTGCTGTAATATTTGAAAAAAGACGTTGAGTAACTTCTGTCCTAACAGGAGTGTTTCCCTCTTTAAGCCGTAACATGATAACAGGGTCTGTCTGAGCAAATATCTCAGCATGTACTTTTCACAGCAAGTACATGTTGCCACAGGGTACTTGTGAGTGTTCAGTGCTGAAGGGAAAAGCTGTTGAAAGCTAGATCCACCCCCCCTTCTCCGGCACAGGTTGGATACACAACCGACTGACATTTTTGTGGATGACAACGGCAATGGTTAAACATTTAAGGGTGGGGCTGCACCTCTTTTGTAATATTTTAAAATATGATGATATTCTTGTTTAATATGGGAGTTTGCTGGGTTCTATTTTGTAATTAACTATATTTTAAAGTTACTGTGAGGAACTTTTAACTAGTTATGAAACGTTTTCAATGTAAATCTGATGCGTCTATATTATCAATATAAGTAAACGAGACCATCAGTGAGAAGATTGCCTATTTCCATACAGCTATTTTGAATGCAATTGTCTACAAAACCACTGGGTTGGATTGTTGCCAAAATCAAACAAGATCATGCAGGTTGACCAGAAACTCCTCTAGCTCAGACTCCATCAGGGCCTCCAACTAAGCAGCAACCAGCCCACCACGGACAGACCCAGATCCAGCCCTGCTGCCCCACTTCAACCTGCAGTCGGAGCTCCGCTCCCTGGCAGCAGCGTCTCCTTCCTCGGTCAAGGAGCAGAGCTTAGCCTCGCGGCACCGCCGGTCCCCGCTGGGCACCAACAACACGCCGGGTCCACTGGAGGGAATGGGAGCCCCGGGAGAACCAGAACCAAGACCGAGCGGTGAAAGGCCATCAGATCCTGCTGCAGTAAAAAAAAAAGAGGCTTTCTAAAGGGACTCTGGTGCTCGGGAGCACTACCACTTATGCTCATAGGGACCGCCAAAATCAAAGCAATTTAAAAGTTCCTTGTAGTAGCTTTAAGTAAAGAGCAGTAGAGTGAATAAACAGTTGAAATAGCGTCCAGCTACTGTTACTCTAAGTGGCATTGACAATTCAATAGTATGGAAATATTGTTGCCACTTTTGTATAATTAATGGTGTTATTCTGATTCGTAAGAACATATTTGGAACATGTCAGTGTCGATGAATCAGGGCCTCGAGCTCCTCTGATAGAGCTGTGGGGATCACAACAACAACAAAAGTATACCACTGATCCAGACGGATTTCCTGCCTGTTTCGTTTCATTACTCAGTGAATGTATTCTGGCCTCGTCTCCAGCCGACACCTGTAAATAAGTCATCTGTTGTTGATGTGTTTCCTGGTCATCCTTCAGGTGCAGCCTGGAGAATTCAGCGCCTGGCGAAGCAAAGCATCCTACCTTGCTCGTTTTGTCTGTGCGGCGATGTGGGCTACATCGGCGGAGGCACTTGTGTTTGCGTGGGCGTTGGAAGAATTACAAACAGGAGACAAAGGTTCCCTTCTCCGCAACTGAAACAGGTGCGCGACTGAGGAATCGCATTTCCTTTCTCTGCGCTCTTAGAGAGGGCACCGCAACTCCCAATTACCTGAAAAGCAAAACCAAATGAAGGTTGTTTTTTTTCCTTTTCGTTTTTGTGAAACAGGCTTTATACATCAAAAGGCGACAATTATCTTCCTGCTTGAGATAATTGACTGTTTTTCGGCTCGTGGTGGGACAAAGTTTCCTGTATTTCCCACGCGTGATCAAAGCAGGGTTACTCAGGTTACTGCCCGACATCAGCAGTACCTCGCAAACCTGTCAGGATACTCTCTGTGTCTGTGTGTGTGTGTGTGGGGGGGGGGGTTGTTCTGTCACTGATCACACACACACACACACACACACGAGACAGAAAGTCCCCGACTGTGTCGCAAACACATGGATGTTTTTTTTTATTCAGGAGCTGGAGCAGGACTGCCGCTGGAATGAGGCCCGGCTGGGCGTGGCTTCCCGGTTCTCCCGGAGAGGAAACCGGAACGTCACCGTGCCCATTTAAGGATTTAGGACTTCCTCCGCAGCGTGGATTCAAAATAAACAGCATAGCAGTCCGGCGTTTTATATAGAGGCCATAATTCATATCTAATGGGGGCGAACATCGCGTGCACATGAGCTGATAACGTATTTAATGTGACATTTGTAAAAGTAGATTAACTCAAACAAATAATAATAAGCGCTATTATTTTTTATTTGTTTACAACGTAACAACATGGACGGGTGAATTAAAAAGCACTGGTTTGTTCTAACAGAGACACCTCACCTCTTCGCTTATCCAACGGGCCGCTTATTCAACCTACAAGGCTGTATAACTAAAGATAAATAAAGCGGACTCTTCTATTTCTGACGGTCTCTCTCTCTCTCTCTCTCTCTCTCTCTCTCTCTCTCTCTCTCTCTCCCATGCCTACAGGCTTGTTTACAGTTGCCTCTTCCCGGCAATAGCGTCACTCAACGTCGCACTCGCTGGGCGTGGACTCCGAGCTGCTCGCCCAATCGCGACGCCGCATTGCCCCGACAGCGAGAGCGCGTGTGTATGCCTATATAAATAGGCACGGTTCCGACCCGACCGAACACACCTCAACGAGCGCTCGAGAACCAAGCATCATTTAGAATTTAGGAATTCCAAACCGAGTTATAACTTGTTTTTCCTCCGCGGGATTGCGAAGAAGAAGAAAAGACAACAGCGATCAGACACTGAAGAAAGACTTCTGACACTGAGCTGTTTGTTGGACTTTGGACTTTCACTCTTTTTTGGGAGCGATATTGAAATCCCCTTTTTGAATAACTCGGGACACTGTTGAGAGAGACGACGAGTTGGTGCACGCTCTCTGCTGACACTGACATTTTACTGATTATCGAGAGACTGTTTCTAAAAAAAAAAGAGCAGCTGGTAAGCTCACTTGTTTTTCTTACGACTTTATGTCTACAAAGATGGAACAGCCCTTTTACCATGACGACTCTTTTCTGTCGGCTTACGGTCAGTCGGACGCAGCCATGCACGACTACAAACTGCTAAAGCAGAATATGAATATGAATTTGAACTTGACAGAGCCCTACCGCAGCCTGAAATCCCAGCTGAGGGCCGAGATAGACCCGTACCAAGGGGGGCACCATGATGTGGGGTCGCTGAAGCTCGCGTCCCCGGAGCTGGAGAGGCTCATCATCCAGAACAGTAACGGCGTGATCACCACCCCGACCCCGGGCCAGTTCTTCTACAACCGGGGCATCACCGATGAGCAGGAGGGCTTCGCCGACGGCTTCGTGAAAGCCCTGGACGAGCTGCACAAGATGAACCAGATGCCCCCTCCCAACGTGTCCATCGGAGCCGGCGGAGTTACGACGTGTTCGGCAGCAGCAGCGGTAGCGGCGGCCTCTGGCATCTTCGGCTCCGCCCTGCAGCCGGAGCCTCCCATCTACACCACACTGAACGCCTACTGCCCGAACACGAGCCTCTCTTCCGCGTCCAGCTACCCAACGGCCACCATCAGCTATCTGCCGCCGCACCAGCAGAGCCACCCGCAGTCCGCACCGCACGGAGCGCACCCGTTCCAGCACGCTCTCCCGGGCTCCGCGCTCCATCCGCACCGGCTCGTCTCACTGAAAGAGGAGCCCCAGACCGTTCCCGACCTGCTCAGCAGCGACGGCTCGCCTCCCATGTCCCCGATCAACCTGGAGACCCAGGAGAGGATCAAGGCGGAGCGCAAGAGGCTGAGGAACAGGCTGGCGGCGACCAAGTGCCGGCGGCGCAAGCTGGAGCGCATCTCCCGGCTGGAGGATAAGGTGAAGGGTCTGAAGAACGACAACGTGGGGCTGTCCAACACGGCGTCGGTGCTCCGGGATCAGGTCGCGCAGCTCAAGCAGAAGGTCCTGACACACGTGAGCAGCGGCTGTCAGCTGATGCTCACGAGCAAGTTGGAGGCGTTTTAAAACGACAGAGACTACTAACTGACTGAGAAGTAATAACACTGGAGTCGCGCTCTGCACGCGCGGCACCGGGACACCGGGCTGGTGTGCTGTCAGCATGGACAGCAGCACAGGCCCGCCGAGCTGTGCGTAGAACAAACTCTTTAGGCTATTTAGGGGTGAAAAGAAAAAATGGTACTTCCGGATGCTGGACATCGCTCAAAGCACCATTCAACCCCTGAAACCGCGGGGCAGCATCCAGACCGAGCAGACACTGAGCAGCGCGGCGTGCACAGACAGACCCACGAGTCGGGGTTTACTAATGGTAGAACGTGGGAATAATTAGTGTATTTCTTTGTACTTTTTGCAACCGATAATGTCATGCAGTGCTGCATTTATTCAATGTGTAAATTATTTTTTGTTTGTCCGGTTGATCCGGCCAAACCAATGACGTCCAATGTTTACACTGTCTTTTTGTTTGTTTTTTATTTGTGATGTGTATTTAAGTAAAGTGTCTCCAAATGAAACGAAAAAATAGTGGACTTGAGTGTTTGTTTTCATATCAGTATCACACGAAACCCACATAAAGAGTGGGGGGAATAGATGATCACAAATGGGGTTTCTGTACTTCCACATTGTGACAATAACAGTTGCCATAGCTCCCGGTGAGGAGTCCTGACACAAGCACATTCAGGTTTCCGCGTTTTTACGCACAGAGCGTATAGCACGCGCACGTAGGCCTTTCCTTGTTACGCACGGGCTTGTCCATATTCGGGCATGCTGGTGAAGACTCCGTCACAGGGGAGGGTTTCTGGAAACCCCCGCCCAGGTAACGCACACTAGTTCCATCTCTCTCCCTCCTTCTCGATAAGGGCTTCTCGATAAGGGCTGCGAGCTCCGCGAGGGTGGCGGAATTTCCTTTTGTTATTATGAAACTTTAGACTTAACAAGCTTGTTGTATTTAGATAGATTTGCTAAATGACAGCAGGAAGTAAGCATTTAAAGCACCGTTTTCACTGTGAAACGCGAACTGTGATAAAAAGGTTTATTATAAATGAATCAATATAAAGCCTTAATTACATTCTCAAATCCGTCGGGAGCAACCTGTCGGTGGCACACACGCGTCACCGTCGCAGTACATATTTGAGGTGTCAGTATAATATAAAAAAAAAAGATTAGCAGGAGGGGAAGTGACAGTGGCTCCAGGAATGCCGGGGGCGTCTCGAGATGCCACACCGCTTGGCAGAGCGGTAGGCGCGAGTGGGCGTCGGGAGCGCGCGGGAGCATCTTGTGTGGATGGACGGATATGTGCGCGCTGCCAAGGACAACATTCTTGTGGGACTCGTCAGAGGCCAAATATGTGCGGCACCAGGGGGCTCAAAGGATGGATGGATGTATGGAGAGGGGGGGGGGAGTCCCGCGTTAGGTGTAAGTGAATGAGTCATTAAAGCACTCACGCTATTACCCAGAGGTCACTAAACGGTTTTTCCCGGACCCCAGACGCACATAACAATGATAATGTAAACTGGGGGAGGTGATGGGAGGGAGGGTTAATTGCGCACTAAAGTGACTTAGGGGACCATTTGGGAGCTTATTATCTGGAAAATATGTGAAGCCAATAAAGTGTGTGAAAAAAAACATAGATCCGTCCAACATAGATGCTTCTGTGAAGTCGTGCGCAAAGCTGGTCTCAGGAAAACTGAGGGGGATTTCTGTCCTGCTAAAGCAGTGTGTGACGTGCAAGTAAACAAGACAGCCGGCATGTACTCAGAAAGGAAGATCTCTCTCTCTCTCTCTCTCTCTCTCTCTCTCTCTCTCTCTCTCTCTGTCTCTCAGTACTCACGAAAACCACTTCAAAAGAGCGAAGGAGTGAGGGCTGCGGTTTTGCGCGCACTCTCACCTCAAGCTGTTTTGGAGAGGTTTTAACCTCTTCTTTTATATCTGACGTATTTAAATAGCCTAATTTCCATCAATAACAACTCCCCCATTTAACTTTTCTGCCATGGACGTGGAAACTGAACCGGACACGCCCACACAAGTTCTCCTTTTCATCAAGAAACCTAGATTTCAGGGGATGTACATTATTTTATTTTTGTATTTATCTCAGTGCCTGTTTCTGCCTTGTTCAACAGTTTCAAATATGAATGGCAGTGCCCGCCCCTATGAAGTATGGCAGAATGTTTTATTTTCTTTCAAATATTCATGAATATATGGAGTGTTATTAACCCAATAACACCTCTTCTGCACTCACAAGCATCAAGCAGAACAGCTACTACTCAAAGGAATACTTTTTAATTATCACTGCAGCGTTGAAGTCTCCATTTACGCACACAGCAGGCCTACATATTATTATGCGCGCGCGCACACACACACACACACACACACACACACACACACACACACAAAACAAGCCAATTGAAGCCATACGGGCTCTCCACACGCCTCGGCCCACAACCCACACTAAGTGTCTGTTGGAACATCTGTGATGTGAACGGTGACGTATGAAGAGCTCTGGGTGGGTTTGATTTTCCTCTCCAAGAGCCCCCATCCCCTCCCACAGACACACACACTGGCCTGGCTCTCTATCACTCATCCTCTCCCTCTCTCCGGTCTTCTGTTATCTTTTCGAAAAGCATGAATATTCCTCCCACCTTGCCGCAGCCATCTGAGCTTCTTACAGAAGTTGGATCACCAGTTTTAGCCGGCTAATAGAGAACTGATTCGGGGAAGGGGATGTTTTCTTTCATGTGACCTTGTTTCGCAAAAGTGTGTTGTAGTCATAAAAAGAAACATTTGAACCATATAAATAAGAAATTATTCACAGTCTGTTGCGTGTATTGAGGCCGTAAAATGTATGTGTTTTCACTTTGATCATAGTAACAGTATCACACGTGTGGGAAGCCTATATGAATGACTCTTTATAGGCCATATGTATAACGATAACAGAAGTGGTTTACACTTAAATAAGCATGATTCATTAGTTATCTGTCCCATTAATTCAACATATGGTCGTAGTCAGGGACCAACTGTCCTCGACACAATGCTGCCAGTAACAGTCATGGATGGATTAGTGAACAGGCCTACCGTGGACAAGCCCAGGGGCCCAAAGTGTCAGAGGCCCAACGGCATTCACCTACAAAATGTCAACTCAAAGAGACACGCACCAACCAGGAATAGACCCAAAATGACTACAAAGAACATAAAACAACCGCAAAGAGACTCAAAACGATTACAAAGAGATGCAAAGTTACTACAAAGAGTTGCAGAATGACTACAAAGACACGCTAAATGCCAAAAAAGATACAAAACAACATCAAAAAGAGGCTAAACAACTATATTTATGCGTGTCTTCCTCCTGAGGGATGGTGGGGTCTTTTGCATGTCTGTGCCCAGGAAACCATTGTCTCATAATCCGCCCATAGTGACAGTAATGTATCGGGGTCATTCATTTGGCTGTGAGGTATGATGAAGCTGTCACATACTGAACACTGAATGAATATACAGGGAATTGGCATGTAGACAGCATTTTGTTGATTTGTTGAATATGGTCACGTTCTAGTATATGTTGGTGTATTAACACTACAGCATAGCAGTGGCCTAGAACGCAGGTTGTAGATTCACACATACAGTACTGTACAGAGTAAACCAGCCAGTGATTCAGCGTAGTATGAAGTGTTTCTGCAGGTGCACATCGTCATCTAGTGGAGTAACACTGAAACAGCAGCTAAAGATCTTGAGCCGCAAGCCAGAGAGATTTAGCACCCATAATAGCTGTCCTTGTGTACTCAGATGGGATGATTAAAATTCTGATTATTCATCATATTGTTTGAATATGAAACATTTCTCTTTAACAGGAAATAATGTGGAAATTGTGCAATCTTCATAGAAGTTCCCTAATACAAGAAGAGAGCATACATTATTCATCTTACTACAAACCTGCCTGTCTGCGCAGCCTCTAGGATCACAATTCAGTATTTCATTTCAGTAAGGGACTGTGGGGAAATTATCAGGGTGGGAATGTCAGAAAATGGAGAGGGTTATGTATTTTGTTTTCTTTTGCTGAAAAGGTGTGGTGGGCCCTATAATTAAATCATTGAAAGGGCTACCTGCCTGCCTACCTGTGTCACCGGAGTGTTCCATAAGACTTTGAGTACTAGCAACAGCCATGTTTTTTGTTTTTCTTCATCACAGGGACAAGGCACGTGTCATACTCTAAAAATAAGGGGGGGGGAACAATCAGCGCTACAATATGCAACCAAGGGCTCACGCTAATGTCTGTAGCTAGCTAAAAAATTCTGATTTCAGCATGTCAAAGGATTTTTTTAGCACCCAAAATGAAGGTGGAATGGGAAGACTTAGCTGTTAGCGAGCTAGGGTTAGCTATGTGATGGCAAGCTACTGTAGTTATCTAAGGCACTTGCAAACATAAAACTGCATAGCTTTCTGATGTATCCACATTCCACTATATTACAATTGTCAAAATACTTTAATGTAACTTACAGAAATATAGTTAGCCTAAAACTGACATTTGGACAGAATGCTTGCTGCACACGTAACGTTAAGCTACTGAGTGTCAGGATCCCACATTTTCCCCATTTTACACGTTAATGCCTCACAACTTATTGCCTCTATTCTCGTTTCTTTGGTTCTGCAGATTTTAAAAACTTAGCTCTGGGTTCTTTACCCTGTCGGTAGTGCATCCCACCACACAGCAGCCATTAGGCATTTTTCTGTTGTTTGGTAGCTGACAATATTGATAAGGAGGCAAAGAATTGTTTTCCCCTCCGGTGTGGGCGGGACTTAAACACGCTCTGCCTTTAGAATAAGTTTACGTTCATAATGATAATTTTTGGGGGAGTGGCTTCTGAGGGAGGCCTGAAAGGACGGGCTGTCAGTGTTGCTGACTCGATGACTTTTGCGCTAGATTTAGCGCGTTTTGGAGCTAGCGCTGCTAGCAACTTTAATCGGAAAGAGAGTTGGCAACATTGGGCTGGGTTTTCGGGTTCATTTTTTATCTAGCGTACTCTTGCTAGTTTCTCAAGATTACGAACCCTAGCTCGAAGGTTAAATGTGCCTCTTTTAGTTGGAGGGTCATTTTTATACAGTCCCTAAAATGGCTGTGTTGTATATTCCTTTTTGTATAGTTAGTATATATTGTATGAACTGTATTATCCATGAGGATGTTTCCTCCTTGATGTGAAGGTAATCCACAAGTAGAGGATGAAACCCAACACAGACACACGCAGGCAACATCATCGCTCAGATGAACTATGTGTGTGTGTGTGTGTGTGTGTGTGTGTGTGTGTGTGTGTTGGCCTTGTACAAAGTCCGGAATGATGCTGAAACACATTAAAAAGATAACCTCATTCTCTTCCGTATTACAATTAGTCTTATCACTGAAGCGCTCACATTGTCACAGTCATCAGCTTAAATGAGCGACACTCATTTGTGACCCCCTCTGTCCAGCTGTCATTTGCTGTGATGATGACTTTTATTCGAACGTCACATTATTAACTAACATCATCAAAAAGGCACAAGGTGGCTGAGGACATAGCTTGAAACACACACGCACACACACACATACACACACACACAAACACACTGTGCCTCATTGTATTCATTAAATGGTGCGTGGCATTATCAGCATGAGGCACAGCGTGTGTGTTCACTGCAATCTCACCTGCAGAGGACACACACAATTCCACTGAGAAACACATTACCAAGACGACTTATGTGTTAAGTTCCAAATATTAGTCACTTTTAATGAGATTCTTTTTAAAGAGTATATATTGATGGTTCATTTAAAGATTCACGGGACCTGATTTATGGGGGATGTCCATTTGTTGGATTCAGGTGACGTAGCCTTGCTGTCAGTTCAATTGCTGCAAAGCTGAATCTCTGTAAATCTGTCCAAGCCCAAAAGGCGTTCATTTTAAATGTGGCCCGTCTAATTAAACTTTGACACTGTTAAAAGTTATGCATTTATTAATATAAGGGCATCTGAATATCTCCCTTGAAGCAATGGTCGGGAAAGGGGCGAGACTGAGTGACAGCTGGTAAACACGCTTGTCATGCTGTATCAGTACAACTGTGGTTGACAGTGGTGAGAAGACGTTGCATGGACACTGTCTGCTCCAGTAAACAGAGGTGGGCCATGTTGTTTTGAGACGTCAACACTGCAGTCAAATGTTTCTCAGCATGACAACAGTTAGCGGCCTTCTGATTGACAGGGTTGCCGGGTTTGATTGCATTCCTTTTGAACAAGTAGATCATCACAATACATTGTTGTTTATATACTTCTGGTGCATGCAGGACAACTTCGTACTGTGCTCAGCTCTGCTCTGTGTTTTTTTTTTTTGGTGTTTTCAAGAAAGGATTACAGCTGCATCTCTAACCAAGCCTACTCCTTTGCAAAAATCCACCTTCTCTGAAAAAGAAGAAGAAAATGCAGAAATCTTCTGCTTTAACTTCCAAACTTTCCTCGATAAATCCATGAAATGTTTCCATACAAATCACACCAGTGATTACAAACCAGGCAGTGGTGGTTCCAACAGGTTGGAAGAGGGGGGGGGGGGGGGGGGGGGGGGT
>NW_022280085.1:1536102-1551542 GCF_004355925.1 Anarrhichthys ocellatus | reverse complement strand
GGGGGGGGGGGCGCGTAATTTTAAAAGGGTTAGGTATGTGGAAAATGCCTGCGGTTGTCACTGATGTTCTAAGTGCCTCGGAGGGGCGCAGCGGCAAAATCTGTTGCTCTTCTGCGTACCAGTGACGTATACTTGGTATGAGGAAGAACTACAGAGTGCTCAGCCTGGGCAGCTGGGCTGTTAAGTTTCCAACAGAGAAAATTACATCCCAAAATATATGCGCACAGAGGAAGTTAAGGGGCGAAGGGTTTTTAGTGTTTGAAATGGTCTAGAACCGCCACTGCAACCAGTGGACCCCAAGGGGTACTCCTATTGTTCACAGGGTGTAAAAAGCTCCACTATCTATCTCAAGTGAACTCAACTACAAATTTGATTTAAAAAAAAAAAAAAGTATCCATAAATGTGTGTCAAGGAGGACAACAAACAGCCAATTAGGACTACAAAGTGACCAAAGTCATTGCATTACAGCATGCTATACACGTTGTTTTGGGGGACTTTCAGATGATAAAGGGCTCGACTGCAATAGTGCAATAGTGCAGCCATGAAGAACTGTGACTCGGGCTCAGGTTGGCATTTAGAAATATTGTCTTTATTGAGAACGTAAAGCACAGCAAACACCCATCTCAGCAAGTTTACCGTAAATCTGACAACTCAGTTTCCCTTTTATTTATTTCATTTTTTTTACAAAACACGTACATCTAACAGTGCCTCGCTCTAAAAAAAAAAAAGAATACACGCTGTAATTATAAAAGAAACATCCACGGTACATTGGCGACATACAACGTGCTCAAACTACCAGAGCAACCTTCATTGGTATGAACGCTGCCTCTGCGGATTTACTGTGGCGGGCAGAGTATTAAACCTCCGCTCAGGCATTACGCGTGCCTCTCCGTTGTCGTTATCATACCCGATCCCTCGCGTTCAGGGCCAGTAATCTCTGGTAGAAAGCTACATTCATTATTATTATCTTTACTCTGCGTGGCCTTCTCCGCTATCATAGACCTTATGACATGTAGAACTGCACGATACGGCATCACAACGGCGAGATCTGCTTTTAAACAACTGACTAGCGCACAGATTAAAAGTCACCTATAGAATGGTTGAGAAGAGAAGCGGGGTCGGTGGAGTACTGGTTGCGGGAACATTGTGTTTTACGATACTGCCATGAAAAGTCCTCTGGTTACTGACGACGCGTTTGATTCGTGCACAAGCGCTGACGCTGTTGGGACTTCAACAGCCTCATATCAAAATGTCAGCGATGCGTTTTACAGAGCATTACAAAGCAAAGAAAATACCTGACTTCTGAAATAAAAAAATCTTCACTTTTGTGCAGCCGTTATGGGATATAATCAATATTTGTATTATTGAAGTCAGAGCCCTTGCAGAATTAAGGATGTTGCCTATTAGTGATATTTGTTGTTTTTTTAAATCCTGGTAATTTAGGTTGTTCAAATAAATAACCAGGTGTTTATTGAGAGTGTTGCAAGCTTGTCAGTCTATCTTATACCAGGTATATTGTTATTTAAAACCATAGAGATTGCATGTAGAATAATAATGATAATGCCAGTTTAGGTCTGTGTGGTAAGGTTAGTTAGATGAGCGAGGTTACAACTCCGTTTCAAGAGATTAGGATCTAGACAACGATCTCTAAATATATTGCCGCCTACCGCTCCTCCCTACAAGCCGCTCCCACTCCCCTCCACGTCCTCCACCATGACGGAGCGCTTGCGCAGCACGGAGTTGCCCTTCCTGCCGCTCCTGGCCGGCAGGGGCAGCTTGGTCTGGCACGGGGCGCGGTACTGAGGCAGGCCGGCCTTGGTGGTGTCCAGCTCCTCCGGGTCGTCCTGCTGGGCCCTGAGTGCGGCGATCACGTCCTTGTCCGAGGGACTGAGGGTCAGGCAGCCGCAGGGGCGACCACCGGCGCCCTCCGCTCCGACCTCTCCGGCATCCTCCGGCTCGTCCTCCACGGTCATGAAGGCGTCCCCCCACAGGCTCTCGCAGAGGTCCCTGCCGTGCTGGTACATCTACAGGCACACACACAACATATTTATAGTAAATAAAGAGAATTCTACACTGAAAAAAAAGACTTTTTGGCCCTGTAATTATTACCTCGATTATTTTTGTAAATTTTACAAGAAATTATCATTCCAGTGCTTTTACTTTAAAATATCACCTTTTATTTAATGTGTTACTTGGTGTTTGTTTGTAATTATGTATCCTCATTTTTATAAGTACATTTTAATTATTCACACTAAGTAATATCTACTAAACTACTGTATTGAATGCACTACCTGACACAACAAAGTAAAATGTACTTGGGTAATATGAGTAAAACCTGGCAACCTATAGCGCGTACTCAGGGGGTGACGTCAGAGGAGATTTCGCGCTCCTTTCTTCAACGAGACGACGGAACAGCAGAACCTGAACAAGGACGGCAGCGTTTCACCTGAGGAGAGGAACTTCATGGACGGGAGCCATTGGGGTAGTTTATATGTTTAATTAATGCTCTACGTTGCTGTTGAGCCTTCGGTCAAGTCTGTGTTTGAGTTGTGAACACTGAAGAGTAGCGAACTGGTCAGTTTAGCGTGCTAGCTAGTTAGGCTATCATGCTAGCTAACTAGGGACAGCATTACAGACATGGCTCACGGCGCTACATTTTGTGGACATGTTTTTGGTGGTTTTGGTCACGATTTTACAGGGTTCTCCCTTGAAAAGTTGTTGGCCTGGGGACACGGTACTCGACCAGCTGCGCTCCGTCGACGAGGGGGAGGGGGAATTACTTCGGTTTTGTGAAGCCCACTTCTGCCACACAGGTGCTTTGCTGTGCTGCGACACACGCACAGCGCGCTTTCTCTCGGACATCCTCAAGTGCAGCCGAGGTCGAATGAGGAAAATGTGACAAGACAGGGAATCATAGCTAAGCAGCAACAAGCACACTGGTCATGTGCTTAAAAAATATCCCATACGTGGTGGAATTAGTGACTTTAGAGCGAGTCTAATACACTTAACATTATTTTGTCACTATCATATTCTGACATATTTTTAAAGTAACTTATATTTCTGTCATTAGTTTTAAACTGGTCTCTTATGTCTCTATCCAATGTGGTGTCCTTGATGATGAAGGCTTTGGGCATGGAACAAGGTGCCAGTACTGTGTTGAGTTAGTGTCGCATATCAACATGACCAGGCCTGCTGTGTATCTCAGTATTAACGTTATGTTAGCTTGTTTATGTGCTGTTTTTCTGTGTGGGGATAAAACATGCTATCAATATGAAGATTTAAGCCAAATTCAGATTTAATGTTGTGTGTTCATGTTTTAACATAATTTCTTTATATATTTCACAGAATATTAAAGGACGTTCACTCTCAGCAAGTTGACATCAACAGTTGACACAAGGTAAAATCAACTCAGTACTGTTATGTTTAATTAAGTTGACATATACATTTGAAGTCATAGTTTGTGTTGCTGTCAATAGTACTGGGAGGACTACTGCATTAATTGTTTTAGCAAGGTACCTCATCTTGATCATGTTTTTTATTGTCTTTTGTTTCAGATCAATGAGTTCAGAAGAATAACCACAGTTCATCTGGAGCGAAACTTTTTGTCGAAATTGGACAATTGCACTATCAACTTTCTGGAGATACTTGGGACAAAGGGCGGAGTTGCAGGAACAAAGACCCATGCTGGAATCACCCAGCCTGGTAAAGTTTAGATATCTAATATTATATAAAATTATGTTGGGCTCATATACACTGAGAATAGATACATAATGACGCATTTGAACACATTCAATATTTTTGTTTGTTTACCCCACTATCGTCATTTTTTGAGAACACATCAGACTCGAAGATGTAAAAGTGAACATTAGTAAATTTGAATTTCAAAGAAGTCATTGAAGAGGACTATGCTCAACATGTCATGAAGATCCTTGTCATCCATGGAAATGCAACACAGAAAGGCTTCACTCCTGACAATCGTGTTCGTCGTCAGAGGGAAAAGAGGTTCTTGATGACTGTCAAAGTGTGGCAACGGCTTGCCTTCTGCTCATGGGCTATATCTGTGTATCTAAGTGTTGTCAAGCAATACCCATCGTTTCAAATTAAAAGTGTTGTTAAATGACTAAATGTTTGTTCTTAAATTTCTTATTGGCAGCATTGATTTAGAAATGTTTTGTCTGGCAATGCCAACCAGATTATATATGTTGGTATTTGCGTGTGTCTGTCAGCAGTGACCTCTTTCACCAGTTAACAAGTAAAGCTGCTGTAGTTTAAAAGATGTTGTTTTGTAGAAGCCTTATCTTAAGACAATTTTATTAAATTAACAGTAGCCCAGTTTAAAAACAATGCAACATTCATATTTGAACAGTTGTGTAGAGTAGTAGTAGATAAAAGATATATTATGTAAATATTACTTAATATTTCTCAATTGAAAAAGTAAAGAAAAGCTAGTTAAATATACATGAAACACCTAATTGAGTTTTACTGGGGTTTTGTAATTAGATGCAAAGGTAGCCTGAGTAAAGATTACTATCAAAGGCTAAGTACATTTTATGTCTAAGGAAGACATTTTCAAGTAAAGGTTACTTGAAAATTTTGGATAAAAAACAATTCTTACTAGTAAGTAAACTTAACTTGAATTCCTGAGTAAAAATTACTCGGAATTTCTGAGTGCAAATTGTTACCTAGCTTTTTTCAAGTAAATGTCACTTTTTTTTTCTTTTTTTTTTTTTCAGTGTACCACCTCCTCTGACCACAATGTACAAATACTCTACATTTGATGTATCTCGTTTAGTCTAATGCGCAAGATAATACAAATTTAACATAATATTTCTGTTAGTTTCATTGCGGGACAGGATACAAATGTATCATCCCTGGTAGTACATGGTGACCTCACAGCCCACACAAATCCTAGTAAAGCCTTGTACTTTTTGTAGTCATTTTGTCTCTGTAGTTGTTTTGTGTCTCTTTGTCGCCATTTTGTATCTCTGAATGTTTTGCTGCCTTTTAGTAGTTTTGTGTCTTTGTCTAGTGGCTTTGTCTCTTTGTAGTCCTTTTGTGGTTGTCTTGCCCTTTTTTGTAGTTGTTGCAAGTCTCTTTGGGGTCTATTGGTTTCTTTGCAGCTGTTTTGCATCTTGCTCTTTGTAGTTACTTTGTGTGTCTGTGGTTGTTTTGTCCCTTTTTGTAGTCTTTTTGCATCTCTTTGTAGTTACTTTGTCTCTTTGTGGTTGTTTTGTCCCTTCTCATAGTCTTAAGTCTCTTTGTGGTCCCTTTGTCCCATTGCAGCTGTTTTGTATCTCTTTGTAGCTGTATTTTGTCTCTTTTTTGGTCGTTTTATGTTCTATGTGGTTATTTTAGTCTCTTTGTTATTTTGAGTCTCTTCCTGGCTGGTACATGTCTCTTGGAGGTGAAGGCCAAGGGGCCCAGTATACCCGTTCAATAATCCATCTGTACCTGAAATGAGCTGCTCGCTGTACATTATCTATTACATAATCAATTGGTAATTATAGCGGTACATGGTGGATTAAAAAGTACAATAAATCCCCCCGAAATGCACTGGAGTAGAAGTGTAAAGTAGCATAAATTGGAGAGACACTAATGTACTTTCCACCACTGATAATTATTAGAGTCAGGAGAGCTATTTAGTAACTGCTAATGACTTCTCAAATTGGACTAAGTCCAAACTGATATTGTATTTTGGAGTATATCTAAAAAAAGTGTAACATTCACGAGGTATGTCCTTTCTTAGCTTGTAAGCATTCATCGGAATCATTGATTTTGGCCTTTAAGGGCAGCGCCAGCCTTGAAAACAAACACCCTCTTACAGGTGTTAGAGGGAGCTGCAGGCACCTGGCAGCTGCTCTTGCAAACGGCTTTTGTCTGCCTCTCTCTCTCTTTCACTCACCTCACCTGGTCTCCACCAGCCTCGAGAGCAAGTCATGACCTTGAAAAAGCTCACAGTGGTATCTGAAAGAATTCATCTCCGTGGCGTCTTTACGGTAGAACGACGATTCTGCAGAGCAGACGGACAGATCTAAACTAATCGGAAAAGGTCACTTTCGGCACCTTTTGTGTTCGCTATCTGACAGGAAATGCATCACAGCGCTCGGTCAAAGTTACACTTTGAGGCAAGACTCCAATTACTGCTGACATCGGCTTTATGGTTTCTGGAGCATGAAAAATGATGCTCCTCTCTAATACGGTAAGACGCACGGATTAAAAAGGGATTGTGCATAACGCAGCAAGAAAACAAATCACAATTCAACATTTAAGCTGTTTCACGTAAATGGCGCAGGGCCTATACACGCTTCAAAAAGAGTTTGGGGAGCTAATTAGTGAAGTTCCAGGGACAAACACAAACAGGTTTTTTTGTGTGTTTTCTCTCTTTACTGTCGGATTAATAACCAGTCATTAAGACGTGCTGCCTCGTTTACAGCTCCCTTTGTGCCCCACCTAACTTCCACTCTATCGTATCTTTTTTTCTTTCTTATTGCTTCCCTCGCTGTTTGTTTGCCTATCTTCTTCTCCCTGTTTCTCCGTAGCACACCCCCACCCCAGCGTCTGCTTCCTTTCATCCTGCTGTCGGTTGGGGGATTAAGTCTAAGTCACACAGGGTGCTCAGAGAAGAAAAAGCCGTAATATATTTACCGTGGTCGAAGGACAAAGAGGATGGCGGCTGTTTCCACTACATATACTCTCTGCCTGACGCTGAGGTCTTATCGCAGCGACCTCATTATACACACGGGGCTGCACACACACACACAATGTTCTGTCCTTCCCCAGGCAGACATGGTTTGCTGCCAAAGCTAATTCAGTACGAGCACAAGTGGCTCTAGACGACATGGTGTGATCGAATAAGTGAGATACAGAAATTTCCCGGGGCTTTACCCTGTCCTTCCCATCACCATTTTATTCAGTTCTGCCCTTCTACGACGTAACACCTGTTGTGAAAAAGGAAAGAAATGAGAGGACTGAAATCTCTGTGACATTGACTGAAGATAAATCTTTCGTCTTTTGCAATGATTCTTTTGTCCAGGGGTCAAAATTAGAATTAGAAAAAGGTCAGTTTCATTATGTAGCACCAGCTGAATAGAAAGGATCCAGATTTGAGAACAAATGACTACAGTAATGGATATATTGAACAATACACAAATTTAAAATTACGTAATAACATAACAACGTAACCTAACAACATAACATAACAACCGTAACACTGTACTAGCGTGAATAAATAACAACCGCCCTTAGCGGACTTCTTAGCGTTACGTAACAAACGTAACAGCGCTACGTAACAACGCTAACGTAGCAGCGCTAATGTAACAACGCTACCGTAACAACGCTAACGTAACAACGCTAACATAACAGCGCTAAGGTAACAAGCGTAAAGTCAACGTTAACTTTTGGTTTCACGAAGGAACACAAACAGCAGCCTCCTGGGTAAAAAGTCCTGTGTCTGCTTGACCCATCCACCACCCCTCCTTTACGCCCTTACTGGACTACCTGGCTCAATTTACTACTTGATTATACCACGTGACTTTTATACCACGTAACTTTCGATATACTTCAATCGCTCGTTGTCCTACTTCACTTGCTCTGACCGAATGCAAAAACATCCACATTCGACGTATCTCTGGTTAGCAAAATGTACAATGCCTTTTTTCCTGGCCACTGGGCTGTTTAATTCTACGTCGAGCCAAATAGCAAATTTGTTACCCCCTCGTTCTCTGTACTTCTTCCCCAACTACAGATAAGAACCCAGTATAAGTATCTCATTGGTACACCTTATGTACACAATATTTGCATAGTAATTTGCAGGCTGTAACCTTCAGTAACCTCATCTGACGAATGTCCCCATACTAAGGCCATTAATTCACTATAACTGATCCACAGATGCCGCTCTAGATGGGTTTCTGTGCCAGCGCCTGGCACGGACATGGCCTCTCTTTGCAGATGTAACCTCATTCCCACAAAACCTGGAGCGGAGAGAGTGTCTAATGCCGAGATAAATCAGACCTTGGCTGGCAAATAATGTTACCAATGAGTACAAAGACAAAGTGAGACACAGAGTGCCAGAGGGGATTTTCTTATGCAGTGGATGTGTGTGTGTAGCTATGTGTGCCTTTAAATGCATTCGCTTGTTTCTATGCAAATTGACACCTACTGCAGTCAGCATTTACAAATCCTCACTGTATGTGAGCATATGTATTCTGCAACACACACACACACACACACACACAAACACAGACGCCTGCATTTCATTCCTATCTATCAGGTGAACTTTCCCGGAACTGGGAATCCGTCGAGGATTTTGAAAATGTTTCATGTGGATTTTCTCCACCTACAGTGAATGTGTGGATTAAGCCATTTGAATGTAAAGCTTAGAAATCTCTAAATTCAGAGTTGTGAGCGGTTTTCCGTCACAGAGATTGTCTGTGCGTGTTGGCAGTTTTGCTTCCCTGTGCAGCACATCACTTCGCAGCCCTGAGGTGGACTGAAGTGCTGCGAGCTCAGACAGTGAGGAGGCCGACAGAAAACGAGAGAATGAAGCTTTACTGCTGTGACCTCCAAAAAAAATTTGTTGCAAGAGGCGAGCACTTGTTTGCAGTCTCTCTACGAGGGCCTGATCTGTTGAATGTGCTGAATGCGGTTTATTTGTATTCGGGAACTGTTTCAAACTTAAATTCATTGGAGCCATTAGTGTCGCACTACAGGAAAATGGACCGATACAAACGCAAAGAGCTCCCTCTGAGGATACATTCTCTCTCTCTTACTACAAATCGGTCATTTCCAGTAATCATCCACAGAGCCTTACTAAAAGGTCTGGTGTCTGGGGCTTTGTGTGCATTTGTGGTGGAGAGAGACAGAGATAAAAGAGGGAAAACGGATGGATGAATGGATGGATGAATGGATGGATGAATGGAGGGATGGATGGATGGATAGATGAATGAATGGATGGAGGCATGGATGAATGAATGGATGGAGGCATGGATGAATGCATGGATGGAGGCATGGATGGATGGATGGATGGATGCATGGATGGAGGCATGGATGGATGGATGGAGGCATGGATGGATGGATKGATGAATGAATGGATGGAGGCATGGATGAATGAATGGATGGAGGCATGGATGAATGAATGGATGGAGGCATGGATGGATGGATGGATGAATGAATGGAGGCATGGATGGATGGATGGATGGATGGAGGCATGGATGGGTGGATGGATTAATTGATGGATGGATGGATGGATGGATGGATGGTTGGATTAATTAATGAATGAATTCATTAATAAATTAATGAATTCATTAATGGATGAATTGATAGATTGATGGATTGATAGATAGATGGAGAGCCATGGCATGTGGTGTGTGACAGTCACACCGGCCCCTCGGTCACTCTGCCTCTTTTTAAATCACCCAGCTGGCCTCTGCCCGCTGAAGCAGGACCGAACCTTTTCACGCTTCAGCCCACAGCGCCGGCCCCAGCGCTGTTAACCCTTCGCTTACCGCACACTCACTTGACCACCAACACACAGTCAGTATCTGACCTTCTACCTGCAGCACATGGCTCAAATGACATCAGTGGGATTTCAAACCTCTGACACGTAGTTTGCTTTCCTCAGCTAAGGCGTGACCGCACTCTGCTCATATACGTAATGCATCAGTTTATGTTCTTAATAATGCTAAAAGAGCTTGTTACAGCAGCCGTTATATTGAAAGCTCTATATAACTGTGTGACAAGACTAATTATCCGAATGGTGGCCGCTGTCCGCGTTCGTCCTGCAGTATGATCAAGGCTTTAGTTGATCTTTGTTTAACATGCTAACTTTGCTAATTAGCACAAATATAAAGTACAGCTGAGGTTTAAGGGAACGTCACTAGGTTTGCTGGTATTTGGTCATAAACCAAAAGTATTGGAAAATACAAAAAAATATAAACCTGGTGAACATAACTAGATGAATAACAATAGGATCACAAAATGTATTACACTTTATCCTCAAGGGAACCAAATTTCCAATTCATCCAAGAGTTGTTGAGATATTTCCATCTGGTCCAAAGTGCTGGAGGGACTTAAATTACCACCCATGAAGCTGTGCTGCTAGTGTGGCTAAACACACTCAAAACAACAACACAAAGCCGATCACAGATGTGCCAGATCACAGCCTACCTGCTGATACTGAACACATGTTCCAGTGCAGTTATGTCCCCTGGGGTCTTTGGCCCAGTTACGAGCACACGTCATGTCCATCCTGCAGGCGTCAAACCTGGAAAAAAAGGTGGGTAAATTCTTTGAAATGGCAAAACATTCAACTTGAATTCTCTCATTTGAATTTTCTCATGTTGTGTACCAAAAAACTAATCCCCCAGCTACACATAAAAAGCAGTTTATTGGACACTCAGTCTTAGCGTGGATGGCACATTACGCTAAGACGGATAGTCATCTCGCTCTTGACAGCCTTATAGGTGATGGGGGACAGATGCTGATCTTGATTTAGATGTGTTTGGCAATGTGTTTGTCAGACTCACCAATCACGGCAGAAGCTGTGGCAGAGTGGCACGGCCTGGATGTAAGAGCGGCGGTGGGGGTGAGGCCAACGCGCGGCATCGGGGGAGCAGCGATAAAAACACGACACGCGCTTCAGGAAGCCTTCGCACCTGAGGAGAGAGAGGGGAGCAGTTAGTACCAACTTGATGACTAACATGATGACGGCTGTAATTAAACCTTGACACGACAGAGTAGTTGATATTGATATTGTTATGCTGTCTAATATCTCGTGTGGGTGTGTTTCTTCATTGGAACCGTTATACAATGGCATGTTGCATTGTTCGTTTCACAGAACGATGTAAAATCTCAAAGTCAATATTGCTATGGAGAAAAAGATTCTACACTAAAGCTACTCAAACCTGCAATAACTCATTTTGGACTCTTTGAGGCAATGGAATCTGTAACTATATAAAACATACACATTGCCAATTTACACATAGCAGATAGACAGCATCATTAGAATTTATTTGCCGTCGTTTTTCCGCCGGAATTATCGACTTATCGTACTATATATGGAGATGATCTCGTTCATTTTTACGTTCCTATTGTACGATGTATGGACATGACTTCAATCATTTTTACAATATCAACTAATTTCACAATATATGGACTTTACATTGATCCTTACATTATGTGATATATGGACATGACCTTAATCATTTTTGCTGACCTCGATATTGCCTGCATGCATGTTTGTTAAACAATGAAAAAGTAGTTATCACAACAGGCCTACTGCAGATTGATTATTCTCTGTAAGTTCGTCATTACGAGCGACACATACAAGTAGCAGAGCGAACCATTGTTATTATAAAAAATATTGTTTACTGCTTTCAGGTTAAATTCAAGGTGAGTCCGGATCAGAGGGGTATGTTCTGGGTGAGACTTACTCAGAGCTCAGGGGGCCGCACTTGTCCCAGGGCTTGTTCTTGTTGACATCAGAGGGCACATGGGAGATATCCTGGATGTCTTCTTCTGTGCAGCAGCTATCTGTGGGCAGCAAGGACAGGAAAACATTTGCAGCCAGCTGTCAGTCAAGAGATTCACTTCGGCGTTTCCATCACAGGTTGTCTTTCACACCGTTTAAACACGCAGCGTCTCAAGACAAACGGCGTTCACTCACTGTCAGCGTACAGCCCGCACTCCCTCAGGTGCGGCTCCGGGCCGGGCGCGGCCTTATGCTTGCCGTCTTGGAGACACACGCCCTCCGAGCGGGTCCCTCCAATCAGCGCCGCCGCCAAATACGCGCAAACCAATAGCAGAGGACGAGAGGTGACACCCATCTCTGCAGCCGCAAACAGGTCTGGGGAAGGAGTTCAGCACGTTGGACAGCGGCAGACAAAAGACAACACATTGGCACCTGAATCTCAAGCAATCAACAGCAATGCACGCGTAATTTAGCGTGAAATAGGCTAATATAATGCATGTAAATTACGTCTAGAGAATAAATTATTCTTGATGATACCTGCAAAATTAAATACGTTGGGTGTAAAATCCTTAATCGCAGCTATTCTCATGGCTCCATAGTTTCAATCTTCGTGGCATATGTGTGTGTGTGACTTAGACGTGCAGCGCGGGCTGTTAAGCGCCGCGCGGGCTCCACATGTGGTGACCTAGTAGACAGGTTGAGCCTAATTAGGTGAGACAGAGGCACCGTGCTGAGATGAGATGACATGCGTAGTTGTTTAATCTGACAATTAAGAGGCTGGCCAATGTGTAGCCCATGACACGAATTAGACAAAGCTGTTAGACATGGCCGCATGGCCCTGGTTTTTAAGATATGCAGTAAACAAAATGTTATCAAAAATAAAGAAGAAATCGGCAGAAAATGTGGGAAACTGGCGCATTAGTTTAGTCTCACCTTCCAGTTTTAACCATATAGACTATAGCCTACTCACGTGTTTAAAAAAACACAAAATAATTCGTTTTTCCACAATATTACCATCTTTGGTGTTGTATTAAATGTGAAGCAGCTGACCTCATCTTGAAAATAAAATAAAAAGAATAAACAATTTATCACCAAAAATGTATCAGTAGCTCTGCACAGAACATATTAAAAGTAAAGCTCAGACAGCAATATATAATTGACAACATGGAACATCTTTACAAAAGCTGCAACTTTATATCACGCAGTTGGGGGGAAACACAATATCCAGTTTCCCCTATGAAGTGTGGTGGTGCTCATTATTGAGTTTACATTGACCTCTAGGCACTTTGTGCTATTTTTTGTTTCATCTGCTGAAGCAGAGCATATTCTTAATTTAATGCATGTAATGTTGCTGCGATATCGATCCGTCTCATTTTTACTCTAAGCTTCATTTAACGCAGCTTCGGATGCTTTCATTTTTTTACCTGTCGATGGGTTGAAGGATGCTCCGTCCGGATTAGTTCCTCCTGTTTTTATGCTTCTCTGTCGGTGAGTGTTTTCTCCGCGACTCTCCGATGTGTTGCTGCGAATCCAGCGCCTGTACGCGGTACTCTGGTCTCCTCCTCTCTCTCTCTCTCTCTCTCTCTCTCTCTCTCTCTCTCTCTCTCTCCCTCTCTCCCTCTCTCCCCCCCTCTCTCGCGCGCGCGCGTGCTCTGTGCTGGCTGTGATCTCTGCTTCCTGGGGGCCGCTGCTCGCCACTTTGTCACCGGTTTATATGAAGGACATTTCAGTCCCTTCCACCAGGCTCACGCCCTCCCTCTGTCCCATGCTGGGAAGTCCTCTCTCTCTCTCTCTCTCTTTCCCCTCCCTCCCTCCCTCTCTTGCCTCACACACAGAGAAAAGACTCCCTCCTTCTTAATCTCCCAATGAGATGTTTACCAAATCCTCCTTGTTGACAGCCTTTCTTCCATCAGAGTTAGTCCAAGCAATGCTAGAGATGGAAATACCAAAAGACAAACAACAGCAAAAACCAGACCCGATACCCTATCTTATAGCACAAGTGATGTGTTGCCCTTGATGTTGAGAGGATCATATAGGCGGTGCTGAGTCACACCTGTCCCCACCCCCCAGCCCTTTCTGTATCCACACACCCACTGAGGTCAGGGCTTTTGCCAGATGACAGGGTTAGAGGAGGGTATTGCTGAGATTGAATACTGTATGATATGCTGAGGATGGGGAACGCAAATCTCTGCAGAACAAAACACTCACGGCAAAGCTGCTGCGTGTTTGCAAAACTCATAAAGACAGAGTTTAGTTCAGCCTGCTTTTTGTGAATGCAAACCTTTTTTTCTTTTTGCCCAATGGTGACCTTGCCAGCATTGCTACCAAAAGGTGTAATCCCTTAACAGCATGTTGGTAATTATTTGCATTTGGTGGAAAACGTTTGTTCAATGGCCGTGCTGAAGTAGGCCATGTGGTCTGAAGGGTGTCGTATGGAAACATGAGTGTGACCAGCCAGTGTGTTTTTCCACCATGCGTGTACTATAGCTCCTGGCTTTTAATCTCACCTCCCGTTGGACCCGGTGTACCAGCCTAATCCCTGGCTGGGTGCATCTCTCTCTCTCTCTCTCTCTCTCTCTCTCTCGCTCTCTCTCGCTCTCTTCTCTCTCTCTCTCTCTCTCCCTCCCTCCCTCCCTGAGTGACCTCCCAAAGCTTTTGGCCACAGAATGGCAGATGGAGAGTGTCTTGTGGCCTAGATACGTCCACCTAAAGCCAAGGTTGTGAAATTGGTGGCATGTCTTCGACATGATTGGTTTTGGCAACAAAACCATGCAGGGACAGGAAGGGACCGGACAGATTGGCCATCACATAAACACCCAGATTGAGTGCAGATTAAATAGTCTCAGTGGAAACTCAACTGGTCTTCAGTATTATTCAATACTGAATAGTTCAAGGAGGAAATTAAATGAAAGCCCGCTCAGGCCATGTTGTCCCCCAGACTGTTTCATAACTGTTGAGGGTCGTCACGGCAGAGCACTTTATTTCTGGGGGGTGAGGGCAGAGGAGCGAGAGGCAGAAAAACAGCTCTCCATCTGGTAATTAGAGGCGGAATAACGATATCCTTTGTGTAAGAGCTATTCGGGGAACAGAGAGAGAGAGGACAAAGCAGGCCATCGCTACTCTCTGTGTACCCTTGTTGTCGTTCTCATTTAACAGGGTTGGGTCACTGCCTGCGCTTGGGCCTTAGGCTGGCCCTCAGCTGGCAAACAGTGTCACCCATCCTTGTCGACTCAATAACTGACAGACATTCATTTACTCCAGTTTGAGTCTTTTTGTTTTTTAATATTTTTTGTTCCAGTGACCTGTTTCTCCAGGGTGGCAGACGCTTAAACTATCCACATGAAGTTTGGTAATAAAAGGTAATAAGTGGGGAATCTGTCACAATCAGCTTCAGGTTTTTGTTGAAATCACTTGAACTTAAACAGATACCAGTACTTCTTCTTTATAGTCACCATCATGTCATACGATTGTATTAATACTGTATACATTTAACCAGAGAGGCAGAAACATTGAACATTGATTTGATCACGGATGATGGAATCTTTTGCCTGCACACACCCGTGGTGCGTCACTGGCCCTTTGATTTTAGCTTTGATATAGATTTTTCCGACAAACGCCCACTACACCCTGTTTTTGTTTTGTTTACTTTCTGTCTGCAAGAATTAAGTCGACCTGTTCAGACAATACTGAGCTTATATATTGGACAACAACTGTCTACACCTCCAACGCTCCAAGAGAAAAACTATTTTCAGCACTTTATGTTGTTTCTTTCTGTAGCATTTAAAAGACACTCCTGGTTCCAGAAATACATTTATAATCTCATAAACAATGTCGAAGCACTTTTATTGTTTATCGAAACTCATCAGTAGTAAACATAACTT
This sequence comes from Anarrhichthys ocellatus, assembly GCF_004355925.1. Taxonomy (NCBI): domain Eukaryota; kingdom Metazoa; phylum Chordata; class Actinopteri; order Perciformes; family Anarhichadidae; genus Anarrhichthys; species Anarrhichthys ocellatus. The sequence goes on along the minus strand of NW_022280085.1, from coordinate 1,536,194 downwards.
CTAACATAAACAACTAACTTAGTTAGCTAAAAGTAACAAATAAACAGTTAGTTAGCTAAAAGTAACGAATAAACTGTTAGTTAGCTAAAAGT
>NW_022280085.1:1532004-1536092 GCF_004355925.1 Anarrhichthys ocellatus | reverse complement strand
TAAAAGTAACGAATAAATAGTTAGTTAGCTAAAAGTAACGAATAAACAGTTAGTTAGCTAAAAGTAACGAATAAATAGTTAGTTAGCTGAAAGTAACGAATAAACAGTTAGTTAGCTAAAAGTAACAAATAAATAGTTAGTTAGCTAAAAGTAACGAATAAACAGTTAGTTAGCTAAAAGTAACGAATAAACCTTTTGTTAGCTAAAAGTAACAAATAAACAGTTGAAGTTTGCTAAAAGTAACGAATAAACAGTTGAAGTTTGCTAAAAGTAACGAATAAGCAGTTGAAGTTTGCTAAAAGTAACAGATACATAGTTGAAATAGTTGACTAAAAGTAACAGATAAACAGTTAGTTATAGCTAAAAGTAACAGATAAAAGTAATGGATAAACAATAGGGTATAACAAATAATTATCTAAAAGTATTGACTAAAAGGTTGAACCTTCCAGCTTCTGTCTCTTCAAGTAAGTTAGTTGTATTGAATTTGAACTTGGAACATGACAGATGGCGCTGCAGGAGATGGGGACCACTGGTGTATTGCATGAACATATTGCAGAGAGTCAGAGACTTCAGGATGTTCTTCTATTTCCTCATCATGAGTAAGCCCAATTCAGAGGATGTCAGAGATAATGACATTAGCCTTTAGGCCTGCATGGAAACTCCTTAAGATCAATGCTATCTGGTCATTTGGAAAATCATCCTGCATCTTATCTCAGCCAGCTGTACTTTATATTAGGCTACTTTGTAAGGAACCAATACTGCTAGTGTCGAAGCGTCCCTCAAAGGAAGGTCAGATTCATTGACCTTTCAGTTGATAGAAATGTCACTGGTAAAATACCAAATTGTTGTTGTTGCTAATTAGGGTTTTTGCGAAGAAGACTTGTTTCAAATGTCACCAACAGTCTGAGGTTTGCAGATGGAACAATAAGGATCAATGACTTCTGTGATTTATGTGTTTCTATTACAAAAATCATTAAGTTAGCTAGTGTACACTATGTCTACCTGTGGACTACTCTTCCCCTTTAAACCCTTATTTTGTATCTTAATCTTGTGACCTTTTTGTCCAGGTGTGAGATAACAGCAAATCATTAAAAATCAGAAATCTGCACCCTAGAATATATTTCACCATTTATTCAAAAACAGTGTTTCAAGCCAACACAACATGGATCATTTTTCTTTACAATCAGCTGACATACATTTAGAATATAGACATCTACAATCCACTGTCACGCAGTCACACAGGCATTTTAAAGAAAAAAACATCAAAGGACATAGACAAATATTCAATATTTTAGTTGTTAGTCATATATCACATATCAGTCACTCATCTTTATTAATGTCATCTCTCTAATGCATTGGATTGTGGTCAATATTGTCATTGCACATCTTTTTGAGATAGAGGACACATCCAATCTCCAGTGGTCCTGTGGTTTGTTGTTGGAAACCAAAGAATTAGTGAGGAGGTCCCAGTTCTCCACCCTGTGGTGACATGGCACCACTGCATACAAAGCATTTGTGCCCATTCATTATTTAACATCTACGGCCAGGTCTCCTATTTCATGTTGGACACTTACTCACAACCAGATTATATTGATTTCCTGGTAAAAAAAAAAATGAGTCAGTTGTTGACTTGACCTTCTTCACATCCATCGCAGCATAAAGTTCAGGTGAGTTGAAGTGACCCAGTTTAGTTCATTTCATTGTTCATTTCAGCTCTTTTTGCCATTTGTGCCACTGTTGGAGAGAAGAGGTTCAGATCTTAGATGAGGCCGCTGTTGCTAATTGCCGTTTGGTCTCAATCTTCGTTCCTGGAAGTTTTTCCCAAAGTTCATGGTCAGGGTAGCGACAGCATAAGTGGACAAGACCATGATGGTGCTGCCGACAAACTGCGACGAGGCTCCCCGCCTCATCGCAAACCTCCAGCCTCGCCTCTGTAAGTGAGCATCTGCTGCCTCCACTGTCTTAACGGTGGGCTCCATGGATGCTGCTCGGACGGACCGCTCCTTTAACTCCTGGAAGTGTTGATGAATTAAAAAGATCAGTGCTCCCGTCTGCCTCTCGGGATGTTCGGCGTCCTTCTTTGCCGAATCTCAGGACACCCGGTTGCCTTCTCCCCACATGCTTCTTTATCTACTCGGCCTTGTTTGCACACGTCAAATCCTCAGACTCAGCTGGGTGCCAGAGTGCGTCAACAACCCCTGTGGGAGATTGACAGGGTTAACAAGGACTCCTGCCGGCAGTGCAAACTGTCCAGACGGTGTTCAATAATAGAACGAACAGAAGCCATTCGGCCCGACCTTCCTCGTATTTCAGGACCAAGGTCAGCACCAAGCAGGGAATAAAACCCTGAATATAGTCTATCCTTTAAGAGCCTATCACCCCCTAATCCTGCCACCCATCTGACAGGCAGGCTATTAAAGCTACAGAATGAACCCTGTTGTGTAATGGCACTTTTTAAGTTGTGATATATGCTGTTGTAAAGTTTTGATTACCTCAAGCCTGACTGAGCCATCGGACTCTGTTGAAGTATGTTAGCGTGCACTTCTGTTTATAGAAGTTAATTACATTTGTTATTGTTTAGCTTAGTTTCGAACAGAATGAATAATTATACCCCAAAAAGTCAGATGACTTTATGTTATCTTTTTTTTAAACTCGCTAAACTAATCGTTTGAGATGTTAATAATTGTAAAGATTGTTGAAGATTGTAATTCTGCTTCCCAAGTACTGAAAACACTATGCTGATTACATTTTCTGATTATAAATACCAAACCGGAAAAACAAACTTTTGTTCATATTTGTTATTGTGTGTTGGGACATTTTAAGATGTGTTCAATGAAATGACTTGTTAGTCACTTATCAGGTGAATTGAGGGTGACACTGTTTACAGTAGTAATGATGGTTCCCCCTAATAGTTGCACCTTCTGGCCAAAGTATGTGTCCAGATTGAAGAGAACAGGAAATACTCAGATTTCTCGTGTTTGAATACAAGTCAGCAATGGTTTGTACAGAAGATAATCATTCATTTTGATGGACCTTTAGTTGATTTTTTCATTTATTAATCTTATTATATGAAAACAAAAGAATGTGAATGCTCCATGTAAAAAAAACATTTGATTAATGTATTATTTTGGGTTTTAGACATGGCTCTTGTCCAAGAAAATGGGTGATGTGAAATTAAAAAGATATCTTTTGTTTACCCTTGTGCAGAACAAAATATGGACATCCTATCCGTCGCAAGAGAGTCACATTTACCTTTAGGGAACATATCAACATAGTTGGTGAAGCCTTAACTGTTGGTGCATGCGTATGTGAAAAATATGTAGATGAAATTCAGTTTGTGGGGGAAAAAAACCCGACTTCAAAGCAGCTGCTTCTGTACATTGTTGTCTTCCTCATCTTCTCTCTCATATCCAGATTATTACTCTCTGGGATGCAGCCAGTTGTTTATCGTTTCTCATTTCCTCTGCTCACATAAGAAGGAAATCACTAGCTAGAAAAATGAAACACTACACATAAAGGAAGAGTCTCTGAGTCACGACCAGACTGAATTTTGACATTGAGGAGGGGATAAAGGGCCGCACACAAGAGAGCAAGCTTAACGCTTGAGCCGTGTGTGGGTGCACCTTTAGGAAGATATATTTCATGACAGGCGCCCAGACAGATTCATGTTTGTATTACAAGCTCGGGCTCCGCGGCTGTAGATGGATGGTGGAAGACTGTCCCGACAAGCAGCTGTGTTTGTCCCATTACTCAGACAAACTTTACTCTGTCCGCCACACCCCTGTTCTCAGGTCTGTCTGCAGCATCTAGTCGCTCCAGGTCATGCTTTTTTTTGAAATATTAATAATCTAAACTTTCACATTCATATCACTTGGTTGTTTGCTTGGTTGGTTTTAAAGAATCAAATGTAACAAACCACAGGAGCATTCTGTCCACATGTATGAGGTCAGTGACGGTTGCATCGGTCTGGGCACAAAGCTGCAGCCGTGTGCTACTTTTTGGATGTTGTTGTGTACTCTTGCGTCATCGGAATAGGCTTAGCCGTGTGTGTGTGTGTGTGTGTGTGTGTGTGTGTGTGTGTGTGTGTG
>NW_022280085.1:1512080-1531904 GCF_004355925.1 Anarrhichthys ocellatus | reverse complement strand
TGTGTGTGTGTGTGTGTGTGTGTGTGTGTGTGTGTGTGTGTGTGTGTGTGTGTGTGTGTGTGTGTGTGTGTGTGTGTGTAGGTATTTCAATGAATAATTTAAGGGACTAAAAACCCTGGCTGGGAATTTGCCTATGCTGCTTTGAAGCTACAAACAATTACAATTCATATCAAACAGAAAAACAAACACATGTATCAAAAAAATATGCTTTGACTTCAATCAATTCATCAACGCGCTCTCTAAAAGCCTGTTACTCCGTTAATATCTGCCTTGCTTACTGCTATCTCTTTGTCTACTGTTCTTTCTCCCTCTTGCTTTAATAATATACATAAAACAACAAAGTTTGTTTCTTCCTCCTCCTTTCTTCTCTCCCCGGTTTATCTTTCCGTTCCTCCGCAGATCAACTGCTAACGCACAAAGGAAACAGCTCAAGCTCTCTCAGCATCAGTGTTGTTTACATTGCCCTAAACCAAGAAGACCCACTCTAAAACGACTTACCAGAGGGAGGCTGCGCAGCCTATTCATTTCTGAAAGTCTTTGAACTGTTACATCCTTGAAAAAATACTTTAACATCAGCATAGTAATTATCTAGTTACCAATGGCCCTCGTGAGATATTCCAGTTTGGATTGAGTCAAAATCATACTAGTATACTATCCAAAACTTTATCAGGGGCTCCACACAGGGTTCATATTACTCCCTGTAATATTTCATCTCCACATGCGTTCGCCAGGCCTTATTATCTACATTAACAGTGTTTGTCTATCATAATTATGACGGACGATACTTAACTTTACGTGTCACTTCTTCCATTCTAGTTAACGAATTGATTCAATGCGTTTACCAGATGTGTGACTGCATGTCTAAGAATTCAATTCAACCCAATACGGCCAAAACCGAAGTAATTGTATTTGGTACTTCCACAACATACGTATGCAAACAATTATTGCTCAAACTGTCCATTAAAACCCGATATCAGTCAGGCATCTTGGTAATAATTATAAACTCTGACCTTAAACAACCACATCAACGCTGTCAACCCTTTTATCGTCTTGAGGATATAACAATAAGAGACCTTGTTTCCATCGCTGGCCGACACTCTTTGTCTTGCTTATATCAGTATTGCCTCCACATTTGTATAAATCCTCATACTTTCTTGTTATTTATTCTTTTAAAGTAAAAAAAAAAGTGTTTTTAAAGCACTAAAACTGCCACGTGCATGAATAGTGCTATAGAAATACATTTGCCAGCTCTGCCTAATAGACCAGGGCCTATTCCCATTGCACTTTTCAGATATTATTTCATCTTTACATGTCTGGATGTGCTGACCTTGTGTGCATGTGTGTGTGTGTGTGTCTGTGTGTGTGTCTGTTGATGGACACCATGTTCATTTGTGTGTTTTCAATAGAGTGAACGGAGCAATCCTCTTATGGTGTCCATTTGTCAGGAGCAGCAGTGTGTGATGCGGTGCTGAGGAGGGTTTAGGGATGTCCTGCTGGGCCGGGTCCTTGAGCTGCCAGCATGGGAGAGGAGCCTCTCGATTGACAATCAGGCGCGGCGGTCACCATGGATTACCCACAATGCCTGCTGCTGCTGTCTCGCCTTCTAATCGGTGACGTCAGTCCGTGGGTGTGTGTGCAATTAAAGATGGAAACATTTTGATCCACTGCTGATCTACATGTAAACTGTGTTTTCTAAGAAAGGCAGACAACAGAAAAATCCATCTTCTATTTGTTATTTGCCACAACGGACATCTTGACTTAATCTGCATTAATCTGGGTGTGTTTAAATCTGATCTCTGATCGTTTTACAGAGTAAGTGGCTGCAGATTAAGTCCAGTGCTCACTCTAATTGATCTCACGCGGGGAGAAACGTGTACTTTTGAATGAGTGTGAAAATAGACCAAACACATGCTCCAACATCCTCTTAGCACCATGACTTACTCGAGGAGCTTTTCCCACGGAGTCATCAAGCATGAATGAAGTCAACAAGGAAAAATATAATTTTCATAGATTTGTAATTCCACGTTATTGTCTCATACAGTTAGGAGACTGACTTTGTTTAACCTGCCAGGTGGATGATTCATTTTCATATTTCAGAATAAGTCATTATTACACATTTAAATGTATCCTCCCTTTGCAGGTGCACAAAGCGAAGTGCAGCACTATGCAGGGTCATGCAATGTCTCTGCTGCACTGCCATCTTTCACCACAAGGAGGCGTAGTGGTGATGTATTGCAGGCGAAAGGAGAAGTTAACTTCAGGAAATTATGTGTTTTTTAAATATTGTAAGGCAGCGGGACCCCAAACAACGGCAGCAAAAATACAAACTGTGCAGGCGATACAAAAAGCCAAAAGGGGCTTAAAATAATTTCACCTAATCCACCATAATAGCCATAATAGTGACACACACACACACACACACACACTCATTGTTTTAAATTGTTCCTTCTAAGACAACAGGCGCCCTGTTTGCTCCCGCTGTGTCTGTTTCCTGGTAATGGTGATCCTCTAGAGGTCTCTCTCAACACAGACAGTGTGTGTGTGTGTGTGTGTGTGTGTGTGTGTTTCAGTGTGTTTACAAGTACACACACGCACACACACAAACTCACACTAGGAAAAGAGGTTTGTTTGTGCTGTGTGTTTGGCTTGGAGTGGATGACTCAGTTGGTGTTCTTGACGCCGTAGAATAATCGGAACAGAAGCTTTAACGAGCCTTTGGATATTTTCTCTTTCACACTCCAATTTACAGGATTTATGGTCTGTGACCATCGAGCCCCAATGAGCCGACGGAGGCTTGAAAAGGGCAAAACCATTGATGTTGAACTTGGTGCTTGAGGATCGTACCTGTTTATAACAGTGCCCATTAACCTTGACGGGTCGTTGCTGTTCAGAGTCCCACATTGACCCATTTTTTGTCTTTTTTAGGGAGGGACAGGGGATCTTTAGGGGGAGATAAAAGTATATTCCACATAGAAGTGCACGATGTCCTCTGAAAGGTGGGAACCTTAAGATTGATCTGAGATGCAGCTCAAGTGTGTCAAGTTTTTTCTCGTGGGACTCATGGGTACCAATAGAACCATTGGTCCTCTAGTTTCATATGATACCAAAATCTTTACTCTACCTGCTCAGTTAAAGATGCGCCATCTATACTCTCCTCAAAAAATGAATAGTGTCCAATATGTTTCTTACACAAAAAAGTTGTGTGCACACTCGCGGATTCAGGTTTCCACATCATCACACACGTGTAAGTTTCATGGCGGACCTCGATTGGTTTCTATAGATGTGATAAATTCTTTAGCCTTCAAAATGATTTGATGGAGGAGGAAAGTCTTTTAACGATAATGATGTTAAATTGATGTTAAATTAATGCTACATTTGAGATTCAGAGCATTAATTATATGGATGCAAAGAACTATTTGCTATGTGAAGATATGGTGGAGTAATGTCTACCTGAGCAGAGAGTGAAGTCACTCTGTGTGTGTTGTAATCCGAGCTTCTCTGTGCTTTGTTTGCATAGAAGCGCTGCTGTCGTACGGTGGTTGCCGCCGTTAATGTCGTCCTGACCGACGGCGTCATCGCCGACGAGTAGCGCACACAAATTGATATGAGCATTTTTAACAAACAGTTTAGTGAGTAAACCGTCACAGTTACTGTAATAGAGATATTTGCTTAACCCTGCAAACTACTGACCACTGATTATAGAAAATCAAAACATCTTCACAGTCACAGCAAAAAGCTAAAATCAGTTTTATATTAAAATCCCTCCTTGTAGAAGAAGTAAGAAAAGTTAAGACTGATTAAACAGTGATTCATCTGACACAACCTTTCTCTTTTGTATACGGCTCCCGCAATAATATGAGTGCCCCCCAGTGCATCAACCAGATTATTTTATGGATTTCCTTTTACATAATCATACTTTTTTGCTGATGCTCGGTACACTGAAGATCGGCAGCTGTACAGTTGTTTTTCAGTGATCTGGAAAGCATCACTGCTCCTATTCTGTGTGTGTGTGTGTGTGTGTGTGTGTGTGTGTGTGTGTGTGTGTGTGTGTGCACCATGTGTGCTATTTAATTAAGCAGAGTCATGAGACCATAAACATTCTGTCATCCGAAGCCCCAACATCTAAAAAAACAAAAAATCTAAATGATCATCATTTCTGAGTGAGACGGCAGGGGAGAGACCTCTGTCCTATCGCGTGTCTTCTGGACAGTCGGACAGTGATGTGAGTGCGCGGGTGTTTCAGTTGAATAACGGGAAATGGATGTCAAAGTGTGTCTGAGCACTAATCTTTATCTTTAGGAGGCACGTTGTCGTTGAAAAATGAGCGGGAGAAAGGATGATATTTAATTGGCACAGTGGACATCTGCGATTCCATAACTTCATAATCCTGAACCGCTTTTGTCACATTTTAAAGAGAAAATGAACACCTCCAGAACACCTTGCCTTCAGTTGACCCTTCTGACCTTCAGTTTTGTACATATGTTCTCAAGGACCCCATGACATCAGTGTTGCACAGAGCACACTTTGGACCACTCTCAGAGGGGAAACAGACTTGAAAACACCAACCAGACAGGGCGGTAACACATTGCTGTTCAGCTTGGTTTAATATTATTGTTTGACTTGATATGATTAACTCGTTAGCAAACAGTTGCCTATTCACATAACCAGCACAAACACAGGGACATCAGCATGCATTTGGAGTTGTGTCTCTGGCCACTTGGTGAATGTAAATCCAATATTGTCTCTCATGTACCGTTGTTTTTGGTTTCCAAGAACTCCTGAGGCAATGGCACAAACATATTAGTATATGGTACAGGCGGGAGGCCGTGTAGAGAGTGAGCCTTCCAAACATACAGGCCTTAGTTATAGAACTCACATTACTTGTGCCATTTGCTATATATTCCTTGGAAAAGGCTTCTTCTTTTTTTTCGGGTGACATAGTCAGTAGTTGTAACAAATTGATATGATTATACGATAAAAACCAAATATACTGTTAAAAACGTGTCAATTAAATGAATAATTCCTTATTGTCTTTGGTATTTTTGCCATTTACAGATATGCAATGATGCAAACCCCCATAGATGTTAAAGCTGCAACTGCAGCAAGAGATGACATCGCTTATAGCCGCTTTAAAGACAGATATGAGCAATTATTTTCAATATATAACTACGGAGGGTAGTTAAGGTTGTTTGTCCTTGAGTTTGTTCCAAACAAAAACTGAGCAGCTGTTACTCTCCAAACTCAAAGGGATTAAAAAAACTGATTACGTAAGAGGATGTGAAAGCAGCATCGGGCCTGTGTTCAGCAGCCGCTGAGCACCATGCAGTTCATTCTGCAGCGACTATAATGACCACATTATAAAACTCAATGAAGTGTGGCTCCCCGGCCAGCCTTCCCACCTGCGCCGGGCTTTTTCCAGTGAGCTGCAGCTTAGCCGGTGCCGGAGCAGAAATCAATAGCCTCTCCTGCCTGCTACATGGCCCCCCGGCTCCACTGCGGCACAAGCGCCACTCCAGACTTTGACAGCGGAGAGGAGCGCGAAGGCAAATGCGGCTTTGTGTATGTGAGAGGGAGTCGACAGCGCTGCAGGAGTTTTCTCTGTTTGTCAGGGTTTTACTGAGCTACAGAACAAAGTACTGCCATCAGCACTGAGGCGATCTGGCTTTCCGACTGCCAGCCAGACGGCCCTGACAGCTCCATTTGATATAACAAATAACTGCCTGCTTGCTGGGGCTTTTTATTTTCTGACAAGATGTGTGCGTCTCTGAACACATTCTGCCACAGCAAGGGGAACATTTTTTTTCTGAATTCACTGTTTTAGACACTTGCGATATCTAGTTCTGTTTGTTACGTCAGCCACAATCAATATATGTGTTGTCTTTCAAACCTTTATCCATAAAGAATGAAAATGATGGGCTAATTTGTTTCACCTCGATGCATGTCCGTTTGGCCCTTGATTCTGCTGCTGCTGTTGGTGGTGCTAGAGGACAAGTCAGGATCATCAAAGTCAGACAGGTTCATCCGCTGAGGACCATGAATAACTCTACAAAATTGCATGGCAATCCACCCAATAGTAGTTAAGAAATTGAAGTCTGGACCAAAGTGGCCGGCTGACTAAACAGACATTTGTAGTTGGTTCACCTGAGGTAAAGGTTCGAACAAAATTAAGCTAAAAAGGACACTTTGTTTGTCAGTGAAGCTGACAATTCTTTGCAGAGAGCCTTTTCCTTACAATGCAAAATTGTTTGCCAGTCATTTTGGACCAACAGCATCCCTGCAGCCTTCCTGCAGCCTTCCTGCAGCCTTCCTGCCGTCTTCCTGCCGTCTTCCTGCTGTCTTCCTGCCCATTTCCTTTCGGAATCGGTCAGTGTGGGCTGGGTTTGGACACTCTGTTGCAGATCTCTCGCTGTGTCTGGCACTGACGAGGTCGTGACTGTGTGGGCAGCCTGGAACATATGTTACATAAAAAACTGTGTAAAAGTCCTAATCTCTAGCAAGACATTATACAATGACTTTGCCAAAGGGCCAACTGCCCTGTCAATCACGGAATGTCGTGGGTGGAAACTTCGTGTTGCGGCCTTCTTCTTTGTTTTTTCTGGCCGCAGATTGTGTTACCTTTGGACAAGCCATGCTAAGCTAAGCTAACCACCTGCTGGCTGTAGCGTCATAGGCCTATTCACTGAATGCATTCACATAGTTAGCTTATTGTGCAAAGAAATCGTCATTAGTCATTTATTCAAGCTAATCTGTTTGACACGAAGCTTCCTAAATAATGTAACTTATAGGCTACACTTTAAGGAAAAGGTTCCTGAATTAACCTACATCCATTTACTATAGCTAAGAATGGTGTTTTTGTCATCATGTTTCCTTTTGCTGATACATTCAACATCTGCATTGCATTGTAGAGCCACCAAGTGGCTTATAATAATGTTAGCATTAGCCGACGTTTAACCCTTAACACGACCCAAAAGGTGATTAAATGAGCACAAATGTTTACTGCAACGTGGGGCGACGCTGTCGGTTTACTGTGAACACTGTGTCGCTGTCTGTGGTACTGAACGTGTCTCTAACCGGCCTCCGTACACCCACATTCACATCACCCACGCTGTCGTCTGAAAAGCTTTAGTGTTCCAAATGTGAGCTTGAACTACACCGCGCCACGTTCAGGATATAAAAGCAGCAACAACAAACAAAAAAAAGCCCTTAAACTGAGCCCATGTAGTGTGAGCTGTATCTGTACGCTCCTTAGTTCACGCGGAGACGGACACTCCTCCGCGCGAGCAGGGGGAGGAGGGGCGAGAGGGATTCCCAGGAAGGAAGGGTGGAGGGGGGGGGGGGGGTTACAAATATCGCGTTGCTGCTGTCGCCCCGTCCAGTCACCAGTATCAGAGGAAGTGAAGGTTGAGGAGCAACGGACGGGCGAAGGAAGCAAGCGGACGAAGAGTTCAAACTTGCGTGAGACGTGAAGCGAGGGGAGGAACGCACGCGCTGTCCTCGTTCCCCCGGTGACGCTAACGGGAGCAGACAGAGGCTCCTCCGCGGCGAATCAGCGGCAATGTCAGCCGGGCTCTAGAGGATGAAGCGCGTCTCGGAGCAGCGCCGCTCAACAACTGTACGGCGCAGTAGTGTGTAAAAAAAGGCATCGCCCCCACCCCGTCATTTTATTTTTTAAACCCGCGCGGAGCTTTTTGGAACACGCCGTCCTTTGTGGGGCGAATGTGGGGAGAGGCTCGCGTTTCTTCGGGAGGTTTTTGCGGAGCAACAGAAGAACTTGGGTCGGGCTCGTCCTACGCGTAGCTCACTTACACGTCTGTGTTCGCAGTGATTCGCTCGGGCCTCCGGTCGGCTGGGCGGTATCAAAGCGCACAACAACAACAACAAAAACACCTCTGGGCAAAATGTCAAGGATGCTCCGAGAGGGAGCGCAGACCGCAGAGACAGCTGCATGACTGGCAACCCCCGAGACGCAGGTTAGAAGTGGGGGCTGAGACAAACTGCTAACTGCTTTTTTTTGTGTGTTTTTCCCAGAGACATTTTTTGGGGGTGAACCAGACGGAATGGGACTGCTTGACATGCGTGTGTTTTCCTGGGCTTCTTCGACGTGACACTGTGTGCGCCTCTTTGGCTCCGAGTGCGCCAGGACGGTGCTGCTGCTGCTGTGCGGTTCGGGTGTGAACCGGTGGATGCCGCAGCCCTGCCGGGTTGAAAAACATCTTAATAGTGAGGGTGGGGACAGGGGGGGGGGGGAATCAAAATATAGTTTTAGTGAGGGGAAACCCCCGCCGCACCTCGTTACGCCATGGATGACTCGGGGATAATCCGGCGCCGGAGGCTGCAGGTGAGCTGGTTCGTCATCGTCATCCTGTGATGTGTCATTTACTCTACTAAAAAATATTTTTTCCTATTGTTTCCAGCTGTAGGCCACACAACCAGACACCATGCCATCACGCGGAGAGTCCACATGCTTATTTATGCATTTTTATATGACACGTTACTGTGAATTTATGGCTACAAATTACAATAGAAATCGCAGTATTACAACAATCGCAGTATTACAGTAGGAAAATACAGCAATCTGCAGTCTCATCGCTAAGCAAAGCCCCAAAAACATGATGATATCTCTGTGTCTCCCCTAATAGGGGTCACACAGTGCGTCTCAGGTGGTTGAGTGTATCGTAACAAAGTGGTGACCCCATAGTTTTTTAATAAATCCAGGACATCCCATATGTTCTCGTAACAAAGCTCACTTCAGGATCATTTCTATTAGGTGGAGCTTACACACAGTCTCCTTCACCAAATGCTGGTAATGAGTCGTCACTCATGCATACAGATATGACGCGTGCAAACCACTGCGCTCATCCATTATGAAGCAGCCTGCTTAACCACGGGTCATCCCCCCCCCCCCCATCTTTGTGTGATTCAGTCGAGTGAACTGAGCAGGGATGAGCAGCCTGCAGGCCAGGCGTATAGAGAGCAGCCCACCCCGCAAGTGTATGTGCATTTACTTTCTGTATGTTGCTGAAAAAAGGGAGAATTGTCCAGCGAGGGCTGTCAGTTGCAGCTCCGAGCTGCTCGGTGGGAAAATTGACCCCCATTATTGTGAAGAGAGAGAGAGAGAGAGAGAGAGAGAGAGAGAGTGTGTAAAGGAATCAAGGGAGGATTAGTAGTGAGGTGAGCAGCTTACTGCTCTGCCGCCGTGATGTATGACAGGAGATGCGAGGGAATTAATCATCGTAGAGTCAGACTCGCTATGTCACTGGCATTTTATAGATATAGGCAGGCCGAGCTGAATGATTTGCTGTATGTCTCTGTCTGTGTGTGTGTGTGTGTTGACGTGTGATTGGCTCTGCTTGTCCCGCTCAAAAGCCTTGTTGTCACTCCCCTGGGTCTCATCATGCCAACCGTCTCTCTCTCCCTCTCTCTCTCTCTCTCTCTCTCTGACACACACACACACACAATCATTCTCTCAGCACCATATGGTGACACCCACCCTCCCACACACCCCACCCCCGCTCCCTTGCAGTTGGGGTCAGGGGTCACACCCGTGATGCATCACTTCAACATGACTAACGTGAAAATTTGCATTTTTGTGCCTGCTGCACGTTGCGTCACTTCAATTGGCTCGCTGGCCCACATAGTCACGCAAAGCACATTTTTAGAAATGACACTAATTCCATTAGGCTTGTCGTCCAAATAAAAAGATACACACTTTTTGTCCAAGAAGATAGGAACTATAATGATTACGCAGCTATTATGTCCTTTCAAAAAGAAAATGAATTCGTTTTTGGACATATTTGTGGACACCGTGGTTATAAGCTTTAGGCTACTGAATATGCTATTGACACAAATTAGCCCTTGTACAACAATGTGTAAGCTAACAACTGTTAGCAATTTAAGCTGTCTGTCCCTTAAAAACGGTCAACATTTGGGAGGACCTGTAGTACCCGGAAAGTGGAAGCTAGTTTAGCCTAGCATGCTAGCATTAGCACAAATCCTCACACGACGTTACTTTTTGTAACCAGTTGGGGTGACGGCTAACGACCGGAAGCTCACGGCGGAAATCTAGTCCTGTGTGTAGATCTGTGACCACAAAACTACACGTTACCCTCTATTTGAATTAAACCACGGAGTAACGTGCAGAGTAACGGAGTACCGTTAAAAATTGTCAAATTCAAGATGGACCTAATCAACAGCTAACAACGTTAGCCCGCTACATTTGACTAACTGTGTGGCAGTTGGAAGTTATACATGTTGTGAAGTATTTTAAGTGCCCGCTCACGAAGAGTTTGGACCACACACATTACACTACTGACAGTAGCCGCCCGCTACGGCTAAACGATTCCGTCAAACGTAAAGCTTTTGATAACTTTTAATCACAGGTGTCTTGAGATTGTACTGACAAAATTTAAACAGGATCTGATGAAGTCCCTAGGAGGAGTTCGTTAAAGTATAGCGACTAGAAATACGCCAAATTCTATGGAAAAATGACACAAAAATGAACTTTGCTGACTTCCGCTAGGGTTTAGAGCATGGTCCCAAGAGACTTATTTTTAAGTCTCCATAGGATACATGTACCTCTCAAGTTTCATACATGTAGCGCTGGGGCTGCTCTTTTGAAATATTGTAGGGAGCGCTATAGAGGCAATTTAAAACGGACGATTAAAAAAATCATATACAATATTTCTTCCAATGACCTTTGACACATGTAAAAAGTTGCATGCGTTTTTGAGCTTCCCAAGTTAGTAAAACCGTCAGCTTCGCTTTTCATGGCGAACAATGCGTCGCCACAGCAACAGCGTTCAAAGAAAACGCACAATATTCTTGGCGATTTATCATCAATGTCTTAAGGCTATCCTTACCAAATTTGAGACTCGTCAGTTCACCTGGCTAGGAGGAATAAATAAAAGTATAAAATTTGACATTTCCTTTAGCCAGTAGGCGGCGCTATGAGTTATTGAGGTTTTTTCAATTGAAGTATGTTCAAGCTTGAAGTAGCATCATGCATAAGAAGTTTTGTGTAGATTGGATAATGTACCTTTGAGTTATAACAACTTATATTTTCATAAACAATGAGGCAAAATGGCCGCCACGTCAAGGTTCTTCGATGAAAGCGCACGATTTTGATAACTTTTCATCACAAAGGTCTTAAGAGCATCCTGACCAAAGGAGAAGTTGATCGCATAAATTCTCTAGGAGTTCGTTAAAGGAGGAAGGCTGAAAAATGCAAAAACTGACAAAAAGCACAACTTTCCGGGTTTGCTGTAGCGCCCCCTAGTGGTTGAATGCAAAACAATTCTCAGGGTATGTTACAGGATGCGATGTGCACATATGCTGCAAATATTGTAATTTTAGGACAAACGGTTGAGAACTTATGTGTATTGATATTAAGCCACGCCCCTAAGACGTTTATTGGTCCATATATTGTAAATGCTAAGAGCTATCAAAAAGCTTTTAATAGCTTTTGATGATCTATATCCAATAATGATACACAACAAATTGGGTAGTAATCGGACCCAGCATGTAGGAGGAGTTCACAAAAATGTGTTTTACACTAAATTCAATATGGCGGAAAATCTAAGTAGGCGGAGCTTAGGGGTCTGAGAGGCTTTTTTTTTTTTTAGATCTAGCGGAGTCGGACATGTGTGTCGAATTTCAAGTCAATCGGATATACTGGCCGAGGGGCATTGCCGGTCCGATTTGTAGGGGGCGCTAGAGAGACATTTTTTTACACACAAATATGCATCCCTTTTCAGACTCTAAGTTCCACCAGACCTGACAAGTCCTCAAACTTTGGTGAGTTTTCATGCATGGCAAGTATCCCCAAAATGCTCCCGAAGTGCAAAAATAAGAATCACAAAAAATAACGGATGCCTACAACATCAATAGGGCCTTCGCAGGCCCGACATTGTCGGTTGCTCGGGCCCTAATTATGAAAAAAGCACAAAAAAATACATTTTAATGTCAGTTAGGCTTTGACTTTTCCTCATCAGTCACTGTCATCACAAATAGAAATAAGATAAATGGTGGCACAAATATAAGCACCAGACCATCAACTTATACGTGACACTCATCAATCAGCCTCTTTCCCTTTTTCCATCTGTCAAAACCCAAATCAATCAGACTCTGTCAGACGCTGCACATGATGGCTGGTCCTGTCACTGTGTCTTGGCAGCAGGACGGTCCTTGATTGATCCCCATTGTCCGTCTCCGGGCCCACGCCCCAACCATTTTTCTTTCAGCAGTGTGTCCACAAAATGATTGGACTGGCCGGCCCATCCTGATAGAGCTGCAGTTTGCTTTATAGGCCTGCAGCTCAGCTAATGCCTTTTATATTATGACTGGGGGCTTTTCTTTGTTCCTTTAGTGCAGGAAAGATGACTTGAAGGACACAATAGCAAAAGGACCTTTCTTTTATAGGTTCGTCATATTGCAGGAAAACACGAAGCAGGAGACGGCGTTCACGTTCAAGTCTCAGTTATGTTTTACTGCCTGCATCGTTTAGGCCCCTGGCTTATTGAATGGCTGCTGAATGGATGGATGGATGGATGGATTGACTCTCTGGTTAGCGCACTAGCTGACTCCACCTTGCAGATTGGCTGAAAAATAGCATCCCAGGTAAATCATATTACATTTGAATGGTTTAACTAACTGTAAGTAAGCACATTTCAACATCCTTCTCATTTCTGCACACCCTGGCCTCAGGTTGAGTGTATTAACAAATGATTAATCTGTAGTGACTCAACACGAGGCAACCATAGATACACGTGCATATAGCGTGCACACACACATACACTGCGTGAGGGCTGCAGTCGACCCATTAAAGAGGTTATTTTGTTGTCAAAGAGAACACACTCTGACAGAAGGAGGCCATCTGCAGGTTCGTTACTAAAAAGCCCGACCTGTGTCTGTAAACACGGAGTAATCTTAAGGCGGAATGCTCAAAAACCTCAGCTAGACTCCCCGAGAGGAAGAAGCAAAAAAAGAAAAGAGACAGGAGCAAATAGAGAGCGGAGCTGTTTGGCTTTCTAATCTGTGATCGGTGGGCATGACACGTTTGTGACGGAGCCTCCCGTCTGATGTCAGTCACCCTTCACCAACCGCCAGACTTCATTAATGAGACTCAAGGGGGGGGGGGGATCTAAACGCGGCTGCACGTCAGCCTCAGACGACGTCTTATTTATTTTTTTAAACAACGTGCTGTGACGTGGGAGACGCAGCCAAGCAACGAGAATTCTGACACACTAATTACACCACAGGAGGATCGAGCCACAGAGGACTCGGGCTTCAGGAGCTGAATAATAGCAAAGATGATGTGTCCATGATGATGTGTATTGTCTGCTTATTTTTCACTTTGCGGAAAAACGCAGAGACTGTGAGTCACTGATGCATGTTGGGAAGAGGACCAGTGTGCCGCTTTCCCGGCACAATGACCGCCGACAACGTCTAGATTGGAACTGGGAAATGAGCTCTCTCTAGCTCACCTTTTTTGCAAATTAAAAGTGGAATTGTGGGATTATGAGGGTCCATTCAGGGAGATAGTGTGTGACACTGATTGCTGAGAGTTGTAATAAAGTGAGGGTGACAGAGGAGCACTTTAATGGAATTTCTACTGGGTTAATAAAGGCCATGTCACCTGAGGATTGATTGATTGAGCTACCTGCCGCAGCACAGGGATGTAAGCTAGAGTCCAAGGGAGGACGGAAGCATCATATTCATAGTGCCGGTTTATTATTTCAGGCACCAGTGGACGGCTGCGTGTTGTTTAATGTGCCAACTGGCTCTTTCTTTTTTATTGTCTAGACATGCCTAGACATTAAATAGTCCCTCAGAGGGACATCAGACAGACAGTGAGCAGATGTTCACAGGTCTGGACTCAGATATAAGAGGTATAGCAGTTATTTTTTTGTGGCTTTAGGGCCACTTCTTGATTCTTAAAAACTTTCCACGGGGCCACTTTCCCCGAATAAATGAGAGAGAAAAAAACATGATACAAAAAGTAGAAAAAACAAGCTGGGCTGTAACGACCAAAATAAATATTCTGCTTACCCTCACCCATCCCTGCCTGACATTATGAATCCACATTTAATGTATTCAGGGTCATATTTCTTCACCGCACGCATCAGGAGCTTTTACTGGCACTGGGTTTGTCTTCCATATCACTCTCTTGTTTCAGAAAACCGATCCATTTCACTGCGTCCACGATGAAAGTTAGCTAGCTAACGGCGGCAAAACACGTTTGCCTCTAACCTGATGATGTGTCGTGATTTGCACGGTGACATTCAAAACGTGACTGTACGTTAACATTTTGCATTTTAATTTGACGTTTGAATTCTTGAGCACATTTACGTATAATAATATCTAGCTTTGTAATTAACCAAAAATTGTAATTTTCACTTTTTCGGCAGGACTTCCATGGCCCACTAGATGGCGCTCTGAGGCCCAAGAACAGCTGGTTTAATGCATTTTGATTATCTATTTGTACTTCGTTGACTATTCATGCAAAACAGTCCTGTTATTTTACACATGATTTCAACACTTCGTGAAGACGTACAACATTCTTGCCTAAATACTCTTCATACATGTTGTCGGGCCTTAGATACCACTGAGGACACTTTGTATTTTTCTGTGAATTTTGTGAGTTTTACCGTAGCCTTAGATGTTATTACAAATGTTCCAAGTGGAACATGAATGTTTGCACCAAATATTATGGCAATGTATCCAATAGCTGCAAAGACATTTCACCCAAACCCACAAATGTCAACCTCATGGTGGCGCCAGAGAAAAAAGTCAACAAAGTCACTAGATTGATGCTGTTGGCAACTCAACAGTTTCTATAATGCGTAACGTCTATTTAATAGTTGTTGAGATGTGTCAATCTGCGTTGGACCGACCAACAGACCGACATTGCCATTGCTATAAAAGTACTTCCAATTAAGTGAATTGCAGTAGATACCTTTCTTTTTGTTGCCCCGTGTACATTTTATCATGAAAGCCATGCACATGAAAATACATTTTTATTCCGTGTGACATGACGCGGTTGTGTTTACACTGGCTTGTTTGAATGGTTAACCTTCCTCATCAGTGGGAAGCCTTACCCCGAGGCCTCTCGCTCTTGTAAGTCATCTTCCCCTCGGCTGTGACGGCTCAGGGTCAATTAGCCTGATCAATGAAGGACAAAGCAAGGAGGGATCAATGGGTTGAATATTCAGTCGTCCTTGTAAGGAGGGATTTGTCTCTCTTAACAACCTAAAACCCTGGAGACAAGCAGTGGAATAGCATGTGACCGGCTTATGAAGATTATTGTTTTTCTATTTTCCTCATCGGGGGAGTGTTTTCCACTATGTTTGGTATATTTTGGTGCCTCACTACTCGGCTTTCTCCTCTGGAGGTAACAGTAGACTTAATCTTATGGATGGTGACTGACAAAGTAAAAAAAAAACACTGTGTCCTGTGTTGTAGGTTTGTCCTTGTAATACAGAGCTTTCAGGCGGCCACACTTTAATACATATGTTGTGCTTCAGTGGAGATCAGTCGTAGCAGGTCCACTCACACACATACATGCTCACTGACACACACACACACACACACACAGATCTTGATCTGTAGGTTAACCTTATAATTGCATTGACTGTGGTTAGAAGGTGGTCGATGCGACGCTAACAGCACCTTAACAACATTACCCTGCGTGTGACAGGAGAAGGTGTGAGGCGGCTAATGCATTAATCGCATCTGCTGCTGTATACTGTGCAATGGCTCACAACAGAGACACTCAAAAACAGCATTTAGTGTTTCTAGGACACGCACACACATATCCACTATCAAGGAGCTGAGCTGGAGGCAAGAATACTCAGGCTCAAGGGTAAGGCTGTGGGCATGATTCATCTCTCTCTCCCTCTCTCTCTCTCTCTACTCCACCCTTGTTTACACCCTCTGCCCCCTCCCTGCCTCCATCTCTCTCTATCGCAGCGTGTAGGGTTTTGTAAAGAGCCAGCCTGTGCTGGCATGAGATCTGGCTCTGCTCAAACACTGTTTTCATTTCGGTGCAGTGAGTGTCGGCTGCTGCTGCTGCTCGATACTCTGTCCATCTGGTCTCAGGAGATGGGAGGATAGAAGAGGGAGGGCGGGGTGCCCTGGCTCAAATGAACAGCCTGACTGGTTTAAACACATAGATCCAAATACATCATGTACATACAGTCGCATTTGTAAAGTAAGTTCCAGTCTCATTTATTTCCTCGTTAGTCAGGATTACCAGCTGGGCAATTTCTTAACCCCAGGCCTCCAAAAGCCCTGGGTTCTGACTCTCCACTAAGCCCCCCCCCCCACAGCTACTCGGTCAAGCTTTTCAGAGCTAGGAGCCCACACTGTCACTAACTGCACTCCCTGCATGAATATCTAATAATTATCTAATTTATGGAAAAAATAAAAAGCAGACAGTGGGGTCTTCAATGTGCATTTGAAGGATATTACCAGAGTGTCAAAATTATTCAGCAACGAAAAAAAGGCTAAAAAGATAAAGATCAGAGCTAAAGCCAACAGATCAAAGTGTACCACATCAACTGCCGATCGGGACAAAAGACATAGCAGGTCTTGATTTATTGTTAAAATCATTAAAAAGCAAAAGAAGCATGTGTATACAGTCAGTATACCTTCTTGCGTAGCATAGAAGTGTTGACGCTAGTTAATGATGTGCTAACACGCTCTGCTAATGTTAGCTCCACAGGTTTTTATGTAGAAGAAACGTATATCTCTTTCCAACCTCTCCAGGTAACGAGTACTACTATTACATAACGACTAACCATGACTAGCGTTTGAGTCTGCGTTTGAGGGGCGGGACTTAGAGAATTAAATTCTTCGCTCACGTAGCCCAACCCGCTTTGTTACTGTTGCTACGCTTGTCTAGCTCAATAAGGATAGATGTGGTGGCTTCGCCACTCAAAACTCTTGGTGAAGTTTTTAAAAAAATGGGTCTTTGATTTTTAGATATAGGTATTTTTAAAAGCAGGCGTCCCATTTCAAGCTGGAGACCGTAATTTTTGCCGGCTGAAATTACAACTGTTGCTAACAGATTTCATCAGATGTAGCTAGTTAGCTGACTTACATTAATAAGGCTAACGTTAAGTTCTTGAAGTGGTTAAAAATGTCACTAGGGTTGCTGGAAAACTTCCCCAAATCTGCTAACGCTAGCATCAACACTGTTAGCATCTTGTTGGGCCTCGCTACGGTTGCAAAGCTATTGGTTGGACAGTTCCTTTTCGGGGCGGGATTTAACGAATAGTTAATCGGTTCCTGGGATCTTCATCTTCATCCTCCTATAAACATAAAAAGGATGGCAGGATTTTCTTTCACCAGTGCTGTCACTTCACTAAGTGAGTTTACGTTTTTCTCTCTACCTGATAAGGAATTCATGGCTTCTTTCGTTTTTTTTGTCAAATCTCAACATCCTGTTTCAAGTATGAACATCCAAATTAAGAAGGAAAATGCCCTCAAATGTTGACTTAAAAGGGAGCTTTACATTTTAAACTTAAAGGCCTGTCTGCATATGGTGCAAACGGCATGTTGTACTTTATTGATCGCGTGAAAGTATATATATGATTATTTTTTGTACCTGATCTCCCTCTCTTTTTCTTTCTTCCAGAAGGATTTGCCCCTGCCTCGCAAGAACAGCAGGTGAGTGTTACCCTCGTTCACCCTTCCCCCTGTCTTTTCCATCCTCTCTGGGGGATGGAAAAGGGGACCATGTCCCTTTGTGAAGAAAAACAATCGCATCAAGGGAAGCTGCTGAGCATGATCTACATGTTGTGGTTTGAACGCTCTGAGGATGCTTCAGAGGTGCTTGTGGTGTGGAGTGTGTAGTCCTCCTGTGAATGAAAAAGGGGGGGGGGGGGGGGGGGGGGGGGGGGGAGTCTGCCGGAGTCTGATTAAAGCCAGCCGGGAGCTCTGGAGGCTGTCCATGGTGCTGAAAGCCATTCTGCCTCTCCCGGTCACTCAGTTATTCGTCTTTATCTCCCCGCTTCTCTTCTCATTGCTTAGGTTATTAATCTGTTTCTATTCCGCTCTCATTTCCACCCCTCTGCCTTGCGGCTCTGCTCTACCTAGCCCTGTTTTCTAAATCCCTTCTCTCGCTCTCCTTTCTATCTCCCTCTCACACACTCGTCTGGTTGTTTGTTTAGCAGTATATTGCCAATCAGCTTTAGCCAACCCACGGGCAACAGAAGTATAGAAAATATACTACAAAACCAGACACATAGCTGAAAAACAGTAAGAAAAAACACAATGCATGTTAGACAGTTAATCACACACACAGTAAGTCAAACATAGCACAGTTAAAAAATGTTTAAAGGCTATGAAAGAACTTTCAGAGGGAGATATTGTACTGTATTTATTTGACAGCTGTAGTTAGTTACTTTGCAGATTGAGATTGCATAATGAGTACAATTTTCTGTTGATACTTGTGGTACTTTTACTTGAAGCTTCTCTGATCAAAATGTTTGTATCAACGATAGATAAAGAATGATTATGTGAAAAGGCCCACTCATAGTACATCAACCCGCAGAGAATTATGACCTGACTCTGTTGTTGTTGAGTCTTACGGCTCTCATCCCAGCTGCCTGTGATCTCCAGTCGCCGCAGGCAGCTATACCGCAGCCAGACCAAGTTAGCCACTTGCTGGTGGACATATCGGAGCCACATATTCCCCTTGTGAGTGGGTGGAGACCAAAAACAGATCCACAATAGAGTGAATGTTGGACTTACATTTGTCAGGTGGCCAGAAACAAGACAAGAGACAACTGTTTGTTTTAACAAGTTTCTCATAACTTTTATAAGGCGATCAAGTTAATCAATAAGGACATTTTTAGTTTTAGTAACATTTATAATATGTTTATTAGTGAACTTCAGGTGTTGGTATATGTAGGAGGGTTTTGTTTGGACAGACCCAGCCTTGCTGTTTCCCCCCGTGTCAAGTCTTAATGCTAAGCTAAGCTAACCAGCTGCTGGCGGTAGCTTCATATTTAGTGTACAGTCATGAGAGTGGTATCGATCTTTTCACCTAACTCTCGGCAAGAAAGTGAATAAACGTTATGTGGAGAGCGTATAGATTATTATGAAGAGGGTAAGAGTGAATCTGTGTGTGTGTGTGTGTGTTAGTGGTCACAGCCCACTACCTCTGTCTCCACCCCGTTACCCATTTCCCGGGCCCCATCCATCTTCTCTGCGCTGCCCCTTCATCCCAAGTCATCATGGGTAATCGCACACGAAATGAAGCAGCAGGCCCCACTCGTCTTTGTGCCCTCCTCTCCACCTCACCGTTGTCTTTCACTCTCCAACAATACTTTCCATTTCTGCCATCATGCCCCCTCTCTCTCTCTCTCTTGAGACCGTCTCTGTCTCCATCCGTGGGACGCTATGAGCCCGCCATCCATTATGGATGGGTCATGGGCAAACACAGCCATTCAAAGTATCTGTGTGTGCGTGTGGGGCACACATCGTCATCGGTTATGCTTTATTTAATGTTTGACTCCATTCAACTTCTGTTTGACAGTTATGCAACAGGCCACATGACCTTGTCCCTAAGTCATGTCTTCGCTACCTCCTGCTGCATTCACTCACGGTGTCCACTAGCCTGCGGTTAAAAAGCTTTTAACTCCACGTCGGGTTCTTTCAGCGCGCAGACATCGAGAGCGCAGAAAACCTCCATGAATAAGTCACAGAAATCTCTCTCTCTCTCTCTCTCTCTCTCTCTCTCTCTCTCTCTCTCTCTCTCTCTCTCTCTCTCTCTCTCTCTCTCTCTCTCTCTCTCTCTCTCTCTCTCTCTCTCTCTCTCTC